>NC_057742.1:10726024-10747608 GCF_004010195.1 Chiloscyllium plagiosum
TTCCTCCAAGATTAGTTGTGAATTTCAGTTTGTTAATTTTCCCAGATGCACTCCGATGTCCAGCGATACACGAATTCAAACAGCAAAGGCGGTAACTCTTCAGGTTTTATCTCTCTCTCTTTCTCCTGCCCTGTCCTCACCATGTGCTTCCTTTATTTGCCCTTCTCCCTTTTAAACTGCTGTTGTTTTGACTTTTTTTTCCAATGTTCCAAAACAATGCAACAGCATATAAAACAGTAATTGCTACTCCTGGAATTCGAAGAAATCACCTCCAACACCTAAAATACCTCAAAAAAAGGAGCAGCTCTTACAGCCAGAAATTTTTCCCGTCCTCCATCTTGGATTACCCAGGATCCAATCCCAAATAATTCCAAACTAAAATAAAGCCTAAGACAGTTCCTGCTATAGGATAGTTTCCATTTCATCATTAATAATATGCCAATTCTGGTACACTAGATTAGACACTTTCATCTATTGAACTTGGGCTCAGCCTTTCTGATGGGGTGGAGGATGCCAATATATGTGGGCTTTATGGACACACTCTGCAACATTTTTAATCTAGTTCTCCACAACCTGGTCATAGAACTCAAAGATAATTTGGTATGCACTGGCAAATAATATGTGGTGTTCCTTTGAGACACTTGGAACAAATTTGTAAAATGTTTCATTGGTCCAATTGAAATGCTATCATGAGATTGAAATTATATCACATTGCCCAACTAAATGGAACTCCACTTTGCATCCAGGAATGCTGTACCCAACCTGGGAGCATTTAATGCTGACCCAATACTGAAAATGGAAAGTCTCTTGTTCTCCAACACTAACATCCCTCACCTTGATTAGTGCAAAGGCCACATAAAAAACTAATTAAAATTACACATGCTCAGTCCTACACCATATGGAAGCACTTTCATCTTCAGCCAAGGCTTCCTTTAGAAAGAAATGCATCAGCATAACAGTTCAAAAGACAATTTGAAACCAAAATTCCGCACCTGTTCTACATTATAAATGATCTGTTTTACAGCTATCTGGATTGTCTGGATATATATGTCTCCTGTCTCTCGTGTGACATAATAAACTAGCGTGAGTATACAAGAAGTTTCCTTGATTTATAAGTGCACCAAACTTTTACACCTGCAATACTGACCAAAGGAGAACATATTCCCTGTGCATTGCAAATATATTTTTGCTGAAATATAAATTTTAAAAAAGACAACAGACAGCTGGAAGTGAACTGGAGAGAACAATCTATAAGGTGCTCTGAACTCATCTGATGGATTACTACCAGGTAATTCATTTAGAGATATCTACTGTCCTCAATTTCATTTTCCTAAAGTTCCTATTAAGTTGTACTCACCTTCTTCATTAGGTGTTGGCTGAACAGTGACATATCTCTCACCATTAAAACCATGATAGGATAGTGAAGAAGGCGTTTGGAATGCTTTCCTTTATTGGTCAGAGTATTGAGAGGTCATGTTGCGGCTGATTAGGCCACTGTTGGAATATTGCATGCAATTCTGGTCTCCTTCCTATCGGAAAGATGTTGTGAAACTTGAAAGGGTTCAGAAAAGATTTACAAGGATGTTGCCAGGGTTGGAGGATCTGAGCTACAGGGAGAGGCTGGGGCTGTTTTCCCTGGAGCGTCGGAGGATGAGGGGTGACCTTATAGAGGTTTACAAAATTATGAGGGGCATGGATAGGATAAATAGGCAAAGTCTTTTCCCTGGGATCGGGGAGTCCAGAACTAGAGGGCATAGGTTTAGGGTGAGAAGGGAAAGATAGAAAAGAGACCAAAGGGGCAACTTTTTCACACAGAGGGTGGTACGTGTATGGAATGAGCTGTCAGAGGATGTGGTGGAGGCTGGTACAATTGCAACATTTAAGGGGCATTTGGATGGGTATATGAATAGGAAGGGTTTGGAGGAATATGGGCCGGGTGCTGGCAGGTGGGACTAGATTGGGTTAGGATATCTGGTTGGCATGGACGGTTGGACCGAAGGGTCTGTTTCCATGCTGTACATCTCGATGACTCTATGTTGGAGGCACAAAGAGGATTTTATGTTAATTCCCCTGGAAATATTTTTTAAGTAGTGCAAAGGAGGAAAGTGGCAGCTAAATTGTGCACAGTAGTCCCACAAACAGTAATGAAATAAATGAGCAGACAGTCCGTTTTAGTGAGGTGGCCGTGCTACATCTTGATAATAGTCAGTTCTTTTATAACGTGATAGTTGCATTGGTGTGCAACAATGCGTTATGGAAAAAATCGCACTTTAGACAGTGTTTAAAGTGATGGTACCATAATAGCTTTACAGCCAATGTATGTTTTAGAAGTTTGCTCTTTAGAAACTGCATCCCCAATTCATCAATTGTGTTACAGCAAATTTGCATTGACGAAACACACATGACAACAGAATGGCCTGTATAATTTTGTTAGTGACTCTGGAGACAGCAATGCTACAACAGTAGCACATTTTGCTGGGAATGTTTGTCACACCTGATTTAAGTGCTCAGTTTGAAAACACAAAGCAGCAACCTACATTTTCTAACCATATGCCTGTACAAACTTCCCCAATGATTAGGGAGGGCTCAATACCGAGAAGCTAAAATTATAATGTGCAGTGGAAATCTCCCACAGTATACGTAGGGATGATCCCAACGCAATAAGAGCTACTTCTTGAAGATACACCTTTAAGTGAATCAAATTCAGTCCCCGGGTATCTTGTTCCAGAAATACTGATAAGGGGTGCTTGCAGCAAGTCTTTTGCTCACTTTCAAATCTCTAACCAGTGGACAAAAAAAGGCACGTAAGAACTGAAAAGAGAGGATATTTAGCAAAATAAAACATCTTAATAATTATCACATATTTACAACTTTACACACCACATTTGTAAACAACTTCTAAATTTTCACAACACATCAACACCCTTCTTTAAAGGGTGATTTTGCAAGAGGCTGGATGAATGCAATCGGGACACTGAACATGTAAATACTCCCTTTTAGATTTATATTATCTTGAATATTACACTCTCAACATGAGAGTCAACATGAACAACAGCTGAAACATGTTTCTATACAAACAACTTTAAACTCCACCGCCTGCATTCAGAAACATAATTAATTCAGGGAGGACTAGAATAACATGCCAATCGATGCATAAGGAGGATATTAAAATAAGCTTGTTGTAACTGCTTGTAAATTTCCTCCCCTCCTTCAGAAGTGCTGATTCTTGCTGCGACATATTACCAAAGGCACCAATGCGCTCCAGTATCTCTCTCAAATGACAACATTTCATATATAATAAGATCAGGGTTCAATAGTACAGCAACACTTACTAACTGGGCTTGTGCTAGTTCTAGACACTAAGGGTCCACCTCTGTCTAATTCTCACACTCTCCAGCAATCAACAGTGAGAATTCTAACAAATTTCTGTTCCTTCACCAGTGAGCTGAGGCCACTTTCAACACTGACCTGGTTGAATCAACTTGAGCATAAATCCAAGCTTCTGAAGACAACAAAAGAACGCAGACAGCATTTGATTAAGTTGTTCAGCAAAACAAGTCCATTACTACATATATTAGACAGGAGCTTTGGGCTCCTCCCAAGCAAGCATTGAGTTTAGGCTGACTCACTGTCATGACACAGTCATGCTCACCATCCAATTGACAATTGGGAAGTGTTGTCAGCCTTAATGTCAACACCCACAATTTACATAAACAAAGCAGCTCAACTGCAGAAAACTCAGTTAACACTTACATGCACAAGCTATTCACTGTCACTTTCAAATTTGAGACATTTTATATCTAGCCAAGAAATTCAAAGTGCATCATAAATAACGAAATGTGGAATTAAAGGATATCACAGAAAGAAGTTTTCATTCTTCTTCCTTCAAGTCCATGGGGCACAGACTGATCATGGCTGGCATGCAGGTAGTTTCAAAACTATCAACGAGCATAGATTCATACTATTCATGAACATATACAGATGAATCATCATCAAATTCCAATAGGCCTCACTCCCTGCTGCCAAACCCACCCACTACTCTAGGGACATGCTGCAATGAAAAAGCCATCATTTTCTTAACAGATCCTCAAAACTACATCAACCACCCCTCCACCTCCAAAGTAACAGTCTTCTTTGTCACTGATTGAAACCGTCCATTCAGCTTGCTCTGCCAACATTCTGAATTGCTACCCATAACAACCTCACCAAACCTACCAGCACTATCCTTACCACTCAAGATTGCTTCCTCTCCTATTTCTGATCCCTTGTCTCTCTCTAATTTTCCTTCTTTTCACTATCCAAACTCATATTGCCGACCTCTCTTCTTCCCTTCATCACTTTTGCACTTCCCTCTTCTGTTTTGCTGCTTGTTGACAATGTAAATGGTTCTCACTCCTCAGACAGCATTGGATCCTTTCAAAACCACTGTCCAATACAATATAGCTGAGCTTTCAATGCATATAACATGCTTCAAATCAACTGTTGTTCCAAACCTTACGCATCTTTGGCCTCTTCCAGTCTTCACTACCACAATGCTTAAAAATGTTGCTGGAAAAGCGCAGCAGGTCAGACAGCATCAAAGGAGCAGGAGAATCGATGTTTCCGGCATAAGCCCTCCTTCAGGAATGAGGAGGGTGTGCCAAACAGGCTAAGATAAAAGGTAGGGAGGAGGGACTTGGGGATGGGCGTTGGGAGGTTGGGTTGGTGGGGGTGTGGATCTGACGAAGGAGTCGCGGAGGGAGTGGTCTTTCCGGAATGCTGATAGGGGTGGGGAGGGAAATATATCCTTAGTGGTGGGGTCTGTTTGGAGGTGGCGGAAATGACGAAGGATGATATGATGTATCTGGAGGTTGGTGGGGTGGTAGGTGAGGACCAGTGGGGGGTTCTGTCCTGGTAGCAATTGGAGGGGCGGGGTTCAAGGGCGGAGGAGCGTGAAGTAGAGGAGATGCAGTGGAGAGCATCGTCAACCACGTCTGAGAGGAAATTGCGGTCTTTGACTTTGTACTCTGGCCTTTTGTACAACCCCACCAACTTCTTATTTTGCCTAGTGGCATCCAACCCACCAGTGATCTTGATCTGAAGTTCTGGAATTCCCACTATAAATTCCTCTGCCACCGCTTGCGCACCTCCTTTACAATGTTTACAATATTTATTGAAATACATCTCTGGTTAATGGACGAGTATGGTTCTTCAACTCTTTGGTTCAGGATCCATTGTTTTGATTATGCCTCTGCAAAGCATTTTGGGACAAATATTCCATTAAAGGCACAACAGCAATTATGCAATTAGAAGTTATGCTTATCATGCAATCACTAAATAAACTTGAAGATTTACTGATCCATAACACTATTCAATTCCAGAAGTATAATGTGAAAATGTTGGAAATGCAATTTATACTGAATGCAACAAGAAAGACAGCACATCAATTTAAGCATACAGAAACTTTTTAATAAAGTAAAATATATCAACTTTGCCAGGAGTTGAATGGCCTCCTACTGTGCTTGAAATTTTACACTTTGGAAGCTGTTAACTCTGGCAGTAATCATGGATTTAAATAAATGTCAGAGAAGCAACAGTGGTATTAAGGGAACTATTTTTACGCAGTGAAAATAGGTTCTGGGATATACTACCTGACAATGTGGTTTTCAAATGAGAATTTGATCCAAAGAGAAAAAAAAGTGCAGAGTTATAAGAAAAGACAGGGAAGAGGAACTAACTGACTGGCGCTTACAGAGGTCTGGTCGCTAGACAGGCCAATGGCCTCCTTCTGTACTATAATTATTCTATGAACCTATTATTTTCAAAAGTCAAGAACATGCGAGCAGAAATGGCAAAAGACACTGGTTTAGAAAGATTTAAATCCAAATGAAATGAGACATCTTTAGTAGACGGCAGATGATAAATCCAGACAGAAAATCTTAATCAGGTGGCAGAAATGCATAGCACAAAAGTCAGCAGGAGTTATGCTTATCAAGCACAAAAATATTAAAATAGCTCAGTCTTGCATCTGTTGCATAAGTCAGCAGCAATCTGGGAATGCACTACTGGTTGCTATAAAGCTTTAGAGCTGAGGTCACTACACAAATCGTTCAAAACCTTCTGTTGTGATCTGAGGTAATTACAACACCTCTTTCATTTTATTATCCAAAACCAATTTCCATTTTATTTCAAGCTGCAATATATTATTGCCTAACATGCAATAGCAAAAAGCACTTAACTGAATAATTAGATGTACATTTATCATCATGTTGGTACTTCTCTTTTATGACAGGTCACAGAGTCAACCTTGGGCATGGTCCATTGTAAATTAAACACTGACTTAATTGAGATATTATTCATAACATTTATTTTAATATCGATAGTAAATACACAGATAAAATGCTGGGACACAAAGAACTAAATGCCAGAAGCTTGTTTTTATATAGCACTTTTAGTATTATGAAAAGTCCCAAGGCACTTCGCAGGAGGATTATAAAACAAAACTCTTAAACAGAGCTACATAAGGAAATTTTAAATCAGATGATCAAAAGCCTGGTCAAAGACATAGATTTTACAGAGTACATTAAATGAGAAAAGAGAAATAATGGGGCAGAGAAGTTTAGGAAAAGAATTGGAGAACTTTGGTCCTTCGCAGCTAAAGGCATGGCCACTAATCAAAAATGTTCACCTATAACACTTGGAAAGAAGCTTGAAAAATTCTGACAAATAATGCGAAACAGGTGTTGGAGGATATATGTTCAATACATTCCTCTAATCACTGCAGTCTATAGTCTAAGTGTGCTAAAGAAAGTAAACTCTCGTTTAGACCTTCATCAATGATACTTGAACCAATCATCAATAAGTGGCAAGAAAAATATACCATTATTATTTCACTGTCCAGCTTCTTAATGCACAAATATTTTACCAGCACAGTTCCATTTTTTAAAAAACAATTATCCAATCTAGTCTCCTGTTCTTCAAAAGGTGCTAGCTACGAATTCTGGCAGACTTCCAGTCTCTTTCCCCAGTAAACATTCTTTGCACGTGATCCTCGTCTTTGAAGATCAACAAGTTCATCGACTGCAGATTAACAAGAATGACAATCCAGCATATGCACACTTTCCAGCAATAGCACTGTTGCCTCAAAGGTCAGAGGTTCAAGTCGCATCAAGAGGATTAATGACAAAACCCAAGCTGACACTCCAACGTAGCACCGAGAAACTGCAGCACTGAGAATTATATAACATGTTAGATTGAAGCCCATCTGCCGCCTTGGATGTATGTTAAAGTTTGGAGGGACCCTTTTCCTCGTAGCCTGTCCAGTACGTATCTGCAACATCCCTAACAAAAATGATCAGCATCTTATCACATTGCTGTTTGCAAGAGCTTGCTATACGCAAATAGACTACCACATTCTCTATACTGTAACAGGAGTTCATTATAAAAGTACTTATTCACTGTAACATACTTTAGATATCATAATGTTGTGAAAGACACAATATAAATCTCTTCTCTAAGTAATTATTAACAAACAGGAATGGATCCTCTAGATGGCTTCCCCCGCACAGAGTTGTTGAGATCCACTGGAGCGACAGCATTGTTGCTCTGACTGAGATGCACCAGTAAGTTAAAGAATGAATTTGAGACCTGGGATCTGGGTGTCTGGCCTCATGCCACACCAAGGAATACATTTATCCCCTAGCAAAAATCAGGCATTCAGGAAGTTAGAATGCCTTTAGATCCTTCCCCACACCAAAGCTGCAGTCCTCACACGAATTGTCATTTTAACTTGCCCTGTTGGGTAGGCCTGCAGCATGCCCACTGGGAGGCAGTACAGTTCTGCTTTGAATATGAAGGTCACGCTCTGGTGACATTATCAGGCTAGAATTGCGATTTTACCATGATACCTGCTCACTCCACAAAGTTTCTTATAAGAAAACCTTGGGGTCTTTTCTGTCCCAGGCATCATTTCCATGATTGTGAAGCTCTTCATGCTACAACTACAATCTCATCACCAGAAACCATTCCTTCAGGTCAATATGGCAGCTTTCCTCTGCCAGAAACACACTCTTAAAATTCGGTCAAATGGGGCTACCCATCAAAATCAGGCAGGAAATTGATGGTGTCTATGCTGAAGAGATCTGCAAAATGAAAGCTCCAATGTCTCATGCTGCAGAGGGCCAGATACTTTCTCATCTACCTTAGCTCCTGTATTTACAGCTCTCAACAGGAATTGAGAACTTTCACAGCCCTGTTGACATTGACAGCTCTGAAGGATTCTGATGAAGTTCAGTACAAATACTGACTGCCATGATAAGGTGTGAACTGTAAATGCTGTAGATGCCACAACAAGGTGTTTGGAAGCAACCTGGGTTGAACGTTATTCTGCAGATTTGCTTGGCACTGCTTATGTTGCTTATTAAAGTAATATAAAAGTGATATTGAACCCACAGTTCTGTATGTCAAAAGTATACCAGAACATATTTTTTAAATTAATTCATGGGACATGGGTGTCACTGGCTGGCCAGCATTTATTGAACTAAATTGTTTACAAAGCTACTTCAGAGGGCAGCTTAGAGTCAACCACATTGCTGTGGTTCTGGAGTCACATGTATGCCAGGCCAGATGAGGATGACAGACTTCCTTTGCTGAAGGACATTAATGAACCCAACAGGTTTCTTCCGACAATCGATAACGGTTTCATGTCATAAGTAGATTAACTCCAGATTTTTTAAAAATTGAATTTAAATTCCGCCATTTGAATCCGGGTCCCCAGAGCATTAATTGATTTTCTGGATTAACAGTCTAGCGATTTTGGCCTAAATGTACAATGGAAGATCTTCACTGGATTCATCTCAAATTAGTCTCCAGTAAAAAGAGAGCTTTTGTTCTGAATTTCTGGAAGATTTTGGCCTAAACTAGAAGCTAGCAGCCAAGCTTGATAATCTCAGAGTGGAAGTGTCAGCTTGACTTTATTGATGTAACAAACAGTGGCTGCAACTCCATATGGTTTCTGTGATTAATTGAGACTTGGGAAGTGTGTTACTGCCTGACATTCCAAGCTACTTTAGCGTGTGGTAACCTGTAATTGGAAGCTGGCGAGTAGGTAGCTGCTCTGTCCGACCTTCACTCATTTGTTTCATGGGGTGCTGTCATTTATGTCTGGGAGCATGATGAAGTACAACATGGTAATTACCCCCAAAACAATAGGGTCAGAAGTGCTTGGAGAAGCAGGGAGCTGTGACAGAGTGAAAAATGTCAGGTATCCGTTACTGTCAGCCTCCAAAAAGACGCCATTCATCACCACTATTAGGCATCAAACAGGAACTAGCGATGTGTAAATTTAATTAGACAGACAAAAGTCACAGGAAGCCAGAGAGAGGTACTTACAACACAGCAAATGATGGTAACGTTGGATTGTTGAGGGCAAAATATTTTTGTAATTCAAAAGAAGTCAACGTTTTAAAGATTTCCCTTTAATAGCTCCCTCAAATTTTGCACTGATTGGGCCAGCTTGGCATCGTTCCTTTAAATGTTCAGTTGTCAACATACATCATTTGGCTGCTTCCCAAATGTAATCCATTATCAGCCTAGTTGAGAAGCATTTTGCAATCTGAAGTCTTAAACTCCAGTTTAAGATGCTGTGTTCCTTTTATTCACTTCATTCACATAATATGACACAGCTTAAATAAAATGAGTTTTCTTGCTTATGCTCAATACTCTTTATGACTATTTTGACCGCTAACATGCAACTAATTGAAATGTGGTCAATGGCATCTGCCATTGAAATAGGAGTAGGAAAAAGAGAATAAAATTCTGGTCCTTTTTATCAATTTGTCTCACATATCCTCCTTTTCTTAGAATCCCTCAAAAATAACTTGTATTTCTAGCACTTTTAATACCAGAAAACATGCATGGAAAAACTGACAATGAAACATGATGGTCAGACAGGTGACTGAAGTCTGATCAAAAGAGGTTTGAAAAGAGGGTCTTAAAGGACAAAAGGCAAGACATAGGGAGGAAATTCCAAAGTTTATGGCTAAAGGTTCAGTTGTCAGTGGGAAGCAAAGGGAGTGTGCACAGGAGCTCAGAACCTGAAGAAAGCCTGAATCTTTCAATGACATTGGAAGGGATAGGCAATAGAGGGACTTGAATACAAAGACGAAAACTTTAAATTTGGGAGGTGGTGGACCATAAGCAATGTTTGTCAGCAAATATTAGTTTAGTTAAAAGAAGCTTAGTGCTGGTTAGAATGTCGACAGCATAATACCTTATCTCTCTTCAGAAATTCCCTCATTGTCTTTTGAACCCAATTGTGGAGAAACTGTTGAAAGCATCGATCAAAAATTTGTATCATAGATTACAAATATTTTTATTCCCAGCATTTTATTCCCACAAACTAGGATCTTTAGAATGACAAACTGCAACTTAAATGAGAACCATAATTTTTTTTTAAGATTGGTCCTTTAATCAATGGTACGAACTCCAAACAGTATGCGTCATGAGAAAGGCTCTTTCACCATTGTTCATCTTTGTATTTTTTTCTTTCATTCATAGGATGAGGGTATTTATTGCATCCCTAATTGTCCAATTAAGATTCAACCACATTGCTGTGGTTCTGAAGTCATATTTATACCAGATAAGGTAAGAATCGCAGTTTCCTTTCCGAAAGTACATCAGTGAACTAGATGGGTTTTTCTGACAACTGACAATGATTCCATGGCCATCATTAGATTCATCATTCCAGATTTTTTTTTACTGAAATCAAACTGCATCATATGCCATGGCAGGATTTGAACCCCAGGCCCAACAACATTACCTGAGTCTTTGGATTCACAGTCCAGGGATAATGCCACTAGGCAACTGCCTCTCTTTAAATTCATTATTTGAGTGCCACCTTCAGTAAATGCCAACGATGCTTCATCTGTTTCCTTCAGTTGTACAAGTGGAAGGTCAAGTTAGGTTCTTAACAGGAAAGCTGCAGTTGGTCCTTCATCACTGATAGTGCCCCGTTCAAACACAGACTTTGATTTGTAATCAAATGAATGACAAAAATCATTCCAGACTTCCTATCCTACCCTCAAACCTTTTTATTTCCTCCAACTCATCTTTGCAGACAAATTACAGTCCAAGTACAGATGTGGACATAAGTCGATGGTGTTACTGCAAACTAAATGGAGAAGCCCATACAATTTCTCAGGAAAATATATTTACATAGAATTTTGTAACAATTAGTAATTAAGTAGGAGTTTAAGTAGTAATCCATAATTCTGGTAATTTCAGCAGAGAGAATAAATTATTTGAACTGGAAGCACAGACATTTAACTATCTTATAATAAGCAACCCATATGATGATGCAAACTATTGGAACATTTCAGCCATCTGCCTTCAGGCAGATATTAAGAACTGTCAAACTATTCACAATCTATTAAATAAACAAAACCAATTTTTACATCTGAACTTAATAAATTGTCACCGGTGTTCAAGCAAATAAACTTACAGTTCACACACCTTTTGTCCCTTTAGTATGTAACGCAGAAGCATTGTCTTCAGCAAATTGAGGGATCCACAGCCTTCAGCTACGCTCTTTGACAAATCATTACACTTAGAGTAAGTGCCCTCTAGTGGACCGGCTGTACATTATTTAATTTCTTCTCATTATTCCTTCACAGTGTGTGGGTGTCATTGGCAAGGCCAGAATTTGCTGCTCATCCCTAATTGCCCTTGAGCTGAGCGGTTTCCCTGGCCATGCTGGAGGCCAGACAAAAGTCAACCACATTGCTGTGGGTCTGAAGTCACATGTATGTCAGATTTTCTTTGCCTGCAAGTCATAAGTGAACCAGGTGGGCTTTTATAACAATCAATGATAGATTTATGGTCACCATTGCTAAAACTAATCTTCAATTCCAGATTTAAGAACTGAGTTCAAATTCCACTAGCCACCACGCTAGGATTTGAGAACGTTTCCCCAAAGCATTCACTTGGGCCTCTGGAATTACTAGTCCCATAACATTACCATTATTCTACCATCTTGCCCTCTCACTGTTCAAGTGGGAATATTTCAAAGATTACTTCATAGATTAGATTAGATTAGATTAGATTAGATTACTTACAGTGTGGAAACAGGCCCTTCGGCCCAACAAGTCCACACCGACCCGCCGAAGTGCAACTCACCCATTCCCCTACATTTACCCCTTTTACCTAACACTACGGGCAATTTAGCATGGCCAATTCGCCTGACCTGCACATCTTTGGACTGTGGGAGGAAACCGGAGCACCCGAAGGAAACCCACGCAGACACGGGGAGATTTACTTCTTATTCCATAAAACAAATGTAATGTTCAAATTTGGTCAGAAAATCAGTGGCATGGGGTCAGTTAACGTAATCTTGCATTTATAAAGCATCTTTCTCAGCCACTGGACATCCCAAAAGCTTTACAAATAAGTATTTATGAAGTGTAGTTATTGTTCCAATAAAGCAATCATGGCACAATTGGTGTAGTGAGTCCCCACAAACAGCAAACGTTAATCATCAATAACCTACTTTTCTGATAAGGGAATAAATATTGGCCCAGAGACTAAGAATATCTCCCTTACTCTTCTTCAAAATCATGCCTTTGGATCTTTTATATTCATCTGAGAGGATAGATGGGACTTCATTTTAAAATTTCCTCTGAAAGCTAAGATGACTGACCGTGCTCTCTCAGTACCACAATGGAGTGTCATTTTTCATTTTTATGCTGATATCCTGGAATGGGATTTGAACCTACAGCTTTCCGATTCAGAGGTGTAAGTTTTGGCAACTTGGGTATGGCAGTGATACTTTTAACTTCTAACTTCAAATCACAACCAAAACTAGGGCAGACTAAGAAAAATGTATTGATATTCTGAATTGCAGAGACTTCAATTAACCACTGAACTGTAGGCTTCAAGGGAATTTGGACATGCTAAGTAGGCAAGAATGTGACAAGTAGAATATAATGTAGTGTGAAGTAATCCATTTTGGTAGACAAAAACAGGGAGACAAAGTATTTGTTAAATGATAAAAGTTTAGGAATATTAATGTCCAAAGGGACTTGGTGTCCTTGTTCATGAGTCACTAAAAGCTAGGATGCAGGTGCAGCAAGCAATAGAAAGGCAAATTGTGTGCTAGCCTTCCTTGCAAGGGTATTTGAATGTAGGAGTAAACTTTCTCTTGCCACAATGTACAGTGTTGGTGAGTTTGCATCTTGGAGTAGTGTGTGCAGTTTTGGTTTCCTTTTCTAAAGAATAGAAGGAGTGCCACAAAGATTCAGTATTCTAATCTCTGGGATAGGGATATTGTCTTATGAGGAAGGAAAGAAGAAATTAGTTTGTATTCTCTCAAGAGTTTCAAAGAATCAGAGGTAATTAATTGAAACCTATAAATTCTTACAAGGCAAAGCAGGGTGATGGGAACAGGTTGGTGAGTCTCGTACCAAGGACATAGTCTCAAAATAAGGGACAGGTCATTTCAAGCCAAAATGAGAAGAACTCTCTTCACCCAGAGGATAGCAAATCTCAGCAATTCTCCATCCAAGAGAGCTGAAGAAGCATGTTCAATACAATATTTCTGGATATTAATGATATCAAGGGATAAGGGGATAGTGAGAAATGTTTGGTATGGAAGTAGAAGATAAAACATCATCCATTTGAATGGTGAAGCAAGTTCCAAAGGCTGAATTGCCTCGTCCTGTTCCTAACACACACGCTGTAATGCAATCAAGTGATTTCAAAGAAATATGTTTTATAAAGTTTGTCAAGCCACATTGTCTTAAAGCACTTTGAATTATAATTTAAGTGTAGAGACAACTGTTATATAAGCAAAACGATACAAATACAGCCAGTGCTCTTCTGATGTAATTGATAATGGTATCTAAACCACTTGATTGTACTACTGTGTTGCAACTCACTAAGATCTATCTGTAGACTCCTCTGTATGCTACACAAACAGCTCCACTGTACCAACCTCCCTCACTAAATGGCTGCATTCGCAATATACTGTTTATCTGAAATTACAAATTATATTTCACAATAGTTGATGTTGGGACATGGAACTAAAAAACACTGAAAGGGCTAAGTCCATTCACTCCATAGTATTATGGTTTCTAACTAAAGTCATCGAAAATTTCTGCGCAAATAATTTAAACAAGATGCAACTTATGAAAAAACAAAATAATGAACTTTATTCAGTTACTGTTGCTCTGGAATGAATAACGTACCAGTGTTTCATAAAACTATGCCCTTAAACTTGAATTCTAGAATCGGCTCACTACACAGCTTTCTTAAAGATGCTCAGTGAGTTGGTAGAAGTCTAATGAAACATCTTACTATTTATCACTTCGAGAAAAAAAACTGCTGTGACTATCCAAACTTGGAAGTTTGATTCTACTTGTGAACAGTTTTCCATTTGCAATTATTGCTGCCCATCCTGAGACAAAGATGAAGTTCTAGAAGTTTCTACAAGTTGATTTGGTCCAAACTAGAGCCAAAACTTGTTCAATACAGATTTCATCCATTCTCATTGTCAAAATCCTTAGGGTATGACTCTTCCTAGGTCTGAAATTTCAGAATTTGCTTGCTACATCTCTTGTGACGTGCTCCTTAAAACCTATCCCTTTTGTTAAATTTTCAGTGATCAGGTTGGTTTGGTGATTCCATTTAACAGCCTGCCAGCTGCTGCTAAAATGCAAAGCTACTTTGCAGGACTGAAAATTGAAAGCACTTACAGAACCGTATCCAGCAAGAGTTAATACTTGGCAGGGAGGTGGGGGAGAAATGAAAATACAACATTAATTTGCATTGGCAGCAGTGTGAACACTCCCTGTTTTCTATTTGTACTAACGATCAGCTACTTTACACGGCAAGTCTTAAATGTGCATAAGATGCATTCATTCTTGTTCAGACTGGTCCTGTTTGATATTACCAATAATACAGTACACAAAGTACCTTTGAGGTTAATGATATCATATGAACTATTCACTGTTTTACGATGTAATTATTATTCTTAACATATTTTCTTACATTTACCTATGACGTGTACAAATGCATACGATTAGAATCAGCACTTCTTTCATTGCAAATTTAGGTAGCTCAGTGTAAGAAATGACTGTTTATGGACTGTTTATGGCATCAGTGCATGCAAATTTAGTATGCCACATTGTTAATTTTCTGCAGAAACTAAAATACACAAATTAATCCTTACAGTGAGCAAGTGGACAAAGGGACTTTATATGACCAAGCACTGAGATGCTAACAAAACAGCAAATTTCTTTGCTATTAACCAACACTGCAGCTATTTAATTTTTGTAAATGAGCTCCGAATAAGAAAAATAAAGTTTGAAAAGGAATGAGAGATCAAACAGCCTATTCACTATACACCTGCCAATAACCACAGAGTTCCTGTGAACTTGTTCAAGAGCTGAGTCCTTTGTTCCCCACCACCATTTCCTTTGCAGGAGCTGATGTCTCCTTGGCCTCACAGAAGAGGCTGAATAGGCTGGGGCTGTTTTCCCTGGAGCGTCAGAGGCTGAGTGGTGACCTTATAGAGGTTTATAACATCATGAGGGGCATGGATAGGGTAAACAGACAAGGTCTTTCCACAGTTGTTGGAGGGGTGGGGCAGATGCAGAACCACAGGGCATAGGTGTAGGTTGAGAGGGGAAAGATTTAAAAGGGACCTCAGCGGCAACTTTTTCACGCAGAGATTGGTGTATGGACCGAGCTGCCAGCGGAAGCAGTGGAGGTTGATACAATTACGACATTTAAAAGGCATTTGGATGGGTATATGAGTAGGAAGGGTTTAGAAGGATATGGGCCGGGTGCTGGCAAATGGGACTAGATTAGTTTAGGATATCTGGTCTGCATGGATGAGTTGGATCAAAGGGTTTGTTTCCATGCTGTACATCTCTATGACTCTAAGTGAGAAGTTTTGTATTGGTCCTCCTGCAGGCCGAAAACAGACCCCCAAGTGGGAGTGAGGAATAAAGACAAAATCATGGTCTGCAACACTCCTTCCCCCACTCAGCCAAAGGAAGCGTCATTAGTTTTATTTTCCTTCATAAATAAGATCCCTTACAAAATGATGGAAGCATTATAAAATTGTGTGTGAAAGGAAAGGGCGAAGCCATCCATTTCAATTGGACAAGGCAAAATGCACCCATGTTTCTGATCTGCGGACAAGGTTTGAATATTCTCAAGAAAAGCAACTGGAGACTGACCCAATATTGGTGCTCTCCTTCAATTTCATAAACTCAGCACTTGAGAGCGAGAAGAACAACAGTGCAAGAGCAAGGAGCACAGCCATATGTACCTCAACGGCCTAAATGAACAGCATGACCTCATGGCATAGTGCACTTCCATCACAGGACAGCAGCACATATTTCAGAGTAAGGCATAGAGCTCTTGATCACCACTGCTGCCTTCCTCTAGGGACAGGCATGAAAATCAAAGGGCTTTCCTGCATACTCACACCATTCAGTTACACAATGGCAAGACAGAGATTTAAGGGCCATTCTTGTCCCTTTCTCAAATGGGGAATTGTGCTACCAAGGGCATAAAAGTGCCTTAAAAGCAATGTATTTTTAAGAGTAAATCCTCCATTGATTCAATAAAACAAATGATACTTCAACAGCAAAGTAGCTGGGGCCTTGCCAAGATTAGTTAAATAGCAAACTTGATATCGTGGTTCGTTTACGAGTGTGTCAAGCTGGTGTGATATTTCAATGTGAAAACTTTTTCAGACTAAAATTATCAGGAATAAAAAGGAAAGAAATTATGAATCAGCAAATTGCAGGTCAAACCTGACAAATGCCTGGATATTTTAGGGGAGACAGAAAGGGAGCAGAGTTACATTTACACAGCAAAAAACCAGGCAATTCTAGGTTGGCAGAGATTGGACAAATTTAATGGCAGGATCACATTAAAGTTGCTTTAGTCCATTTCCCATTTGACTTGATTGTGTTACATGCCAACTATTGAGTAGGAATCTCTATGATACAAGGCTGTAATAATCAGAGAGTTATCAGGGGTTTTATTGGATACAGGAAGTGGCAAGTAGCATGGCAAGGAGCAAGGCAGAGATCCACAGAATCCATACAGTGTAGAAACTGGCTATTCGGCCCAACACCCTGACCCATCCCCCTACCCTTTCCCTGTAACCCAGCATTTCCCATGGCTAATGCATCTAACCTACACATCCTTAAACACTATGGGCAATTTAGGATGGATAATCCACCGAGCGTGCACATCTTCGGACTCCATCCGTCAGACTTTGAAAATCATTTAAATTTGAAAAACTGCAGGTTGGGCTTTTCAAAGCTGAGGAAATCTTTTTCCTGATATAAGTCAGGAAGGTCTCAATCCAGCAGTGATGTGTTTTTGCATTACTGTCTACACTTGATAACTTCACTCTCATTTAACAAAAATCTACACCTCCGAATCAGGAGGCCTGGTTTCAAGTCCCACCTACCCCAGAGATATGTAATAACATCTGAACAGGTTGATTAGAAAAATATAATAAAAATCTACCTCGCCCTGCCTTAAAAATATTTAAGGACTCTGTTTCCACCACCTTTCACAAAGAGAGTTCCAAAGACTCACTACTCTCAGAAAAACAAAACTGGCTAATCTACGTTTCAAATGGGCAATCTCCAATTTTTATACATTGACCCTAATTCTAGATCCTTCCACGAGAAGAAACATCCTCTCCACATCTACTCCATCCAAATCCCTCAGAACTTTTCAAAGTTTCAATCAAGTCATCTCTTAATTCTTCTAGACTTCAGCAGCTATGCAAACTTTTTTTCAGAAAACACTCTCGCTCCAGGTATTAGTCTGGTAAGCCTTTTCTGAATCACCTCCAATGTAGTTACAGCCTTTCTTAAATAAGGTAACCAATATTGTGCATGGTACTCCTGACAGTCTCACTAGTGTCATGTATAAGTGAAGCACAACTTTCCCACTCAATTCCCCTCACAATAAATTATAACATTTTATTACTTTCCTAATTACTTGCAGTACCTGCATACAACCTTTTGTAATTCATGCACAAGGACACTCACGTGCCGTTGCATCTTAGAGCTCTGCATTCTCTCACTGGAGGCAAGTTTGGGCCCAGTACGAGACCCTTTGGCATCAGCAGCTGCTGCGTCGGCAGATTCATGAACACTTTGTTCTTCTGCCTTTATATTTTAGGTTTGGTTTATTTTCAAGATGGCACCAGAGAGTGGTGACACTGTAGAAAACATTTCATTGTATTTGTAACAAAATACACGTGACAATAAATCAAATGCTTCTTTATTCTTCCTGTCAAAATGGACAAACTCACATTTTCCAAAATGATACTCTACTTGCCTCATCTTTGCTCACTCACTTAACCTATTTACATATTTTTGTAGCCTCATGTCCTATTTACAACTTACATTTTTGCTTCTCGTCTTTGTGTCATCAGCAAATTTGTCAACCATATTTCCAACCCTTTACCTAAGTGTTTTATAATAAACTGTAGTTCAAATTATTCTCCGAGTTTCTGGGCAAGTTTATTTTAAATGAATGCTGAACAACAATTGTACTTATATAGCATCTTAAATGTGGTGAAGCAACCCAAGTATTTCACAGTAGCATTAGTAGCAGAAAAAGGCTAACTGAATCACAAAAGGAGATAAGTGTACCGCTGCGCAATAGCTTGGTCAAAGAAGTAAGTTTTAAAGAGCATCTTAAACATGCAGAAAGACAGACAAAGAGGTTTAGAAAGGGAATTCTGGGGTTTAGGACCTCGTTGCAGATCCTTTCCAGATTTTAAAGCAAAAATAGTGATCTTATCTAGAATACAGCTCTATGTTCATTAGCAGAGATTTCAACTTTATGCTCATCTATAACTTTTCATATTAAGTTTCCTGCTCACCACCAATGTCCCCATACCCTGCGAAATGTTTCGTTAGAACCCAATTCATCTCTAAGGGCAAGGTATTAACACAGAATGTAACTTCAAAGAATTGTACTAAGAAGAATGGAAAAAATTCAGCCTGTAATTGGCAAGAATGAATTCTGGTTTCAAAGCAAATGGACAATCAAGATGTTGACGCTTGCCAAGCTTCCATCCAACTAAACAGAGAATCTTTCTCCTGTCTTAAATCGATCAAAAAACAGAAGGGAGAAATAAATCAATAGGTCATCACTGAAAGTGATGTAAACAACTCAACTAACCATTCCCAGTTACAACTGACACACATTTGTAGTGAAGTGTTGCAGTTGACATCTTGCACGTTGCAAATATGCACTGACTGGCAAGGTCGAATTTCATTCCCCTTGTTCCTGCTGCTATTTTTATGAAGGGCTCAGGTGTTGATGTGAATGAAGTAAAATGCCATCGCTTTCAAGCTGGCAAGGTTGTTTGTATCTCAGAGCTGCTTTGTTTTCCTCTGAACCTGAACGATACTGTCTGCAAGCACCAACCAAATTTTCAATTAAAAAAATCAAACTTGGCTCAGTATGTGCAGCCTCCTTTTTTAGCCCAGCACTGTGAAATCTACTTGCTGGAGTCTCTCTACAGGTTCCTAGGGTCAGATAAGATTGATAGCTGAAAATGTGTTGCTGGAAAAGCGCAGCAGGTCAGGCAGCATCCAAGGAGCAGGAGAATCGACGTTTCGGGCATGAGCCCTTCTTCAGGAATGAGATTGATAGTCTGACGTACTAGCTCATTTGTGTATTCTCCAATTGACAGGCTTCTCAGTAGGGGTTCCTGGTAAGTGCAGGGGAAATTAGATGGAAAGAAAATTTTCTTGTATTCTTTCAGGGGGCTTGGGCTTCACTGGTAAGATTAAGAGGGTGGTGCTGAGTCACCTTCTTGAACCGCTGCAACCCATATGATGCAGGTACACTTACAACACTGTTAGAAAGGGAAATTCAAAATTTTGACACACAGTCAGTGAAGGGGCAGTGATATAATTTTAAATGAGAATAATGTATGATCAGAAGGGAACATGCAAGCAGTTGTGTTCTCATGCATTCACTACTTTTGTCCTTCTAGTCATAGAGTCATACAGCATGGAAATGGAACCTTAGGTCCAACCAGTCTGGATGACTCTTCATCAGAATCTTAGCTTGCTCCCTCGTCATGGATGCTGTCTGATCCACTGTGATCTCCAGCATTTGTTGTTTTCAGTTCATGACACAGATTATGTTGTTCTGAATATTGCACAATCATCTGCAACCATTCTCACCTCTGACCTTATGATGGAAGAAAGAATACTGATGAATCATCTGAAGATGGCTGAGCCTAGGGCACCACCCTGAGGAACAGAAGCAGCAATGTCCTGGAGCTGAGATGATCGACTGCCAACAAACAAAACCATTTTGCTTGTGCTAGGAGAATTTCCCTCAATTCCCACTGAATTCAGTTTTGATTGGGTACCTTGTTGTCACTCTTGGTCAACAGCTGCCATCATATTAAGGGCAATCATTCTCACCTCCCCACTGAGTTTAGTTCTTTGGTCCATGTTTGAAGTAAGGTTGTAATGAGATCAGTCAAGTACAAAATTCCAAGTGTGAGTGAAGAGGACTTTGCAGGGTTGACAAGGCTGGGAGTGTTGTTATCATTTCCAGATTTAAATCAATGCAACATTTAACATGGAATTGAAAAAAAAGACAGAAACATCTGGCTTGTGGTTGTGATACAAAGATCCCCTGATTCCTCAGTTAGAGTCCTGTCGTAACTTCAGTTGCTGAGACTGAACATTAAATTCACTGAAATCACATTATTAGCAGGATGCAAAGAATAGAGAATTGATCCAACACTGTCGGAGTTTTCTCTCCAACTTCCATACCGTTGAAAGCAACTTCCCAAAACGGGTATGAAATCAGTGAAATGTGCTCTTGCGTTGGCATTTGCACCGAATCTGATAGAGAATGATTTGGAGGTGCCGATGTTGGACTGGGGTGTACAAAGTTAAAAACCACACAACACCAGATTATAGTCCAACAGGTTTAAATAGAGAATTGATCCAACACTGTCGGAGTTTTCTCTCCAACTTCCATACCGTTGAAAGCAACTTCCCAAAACGGGTATGAAATCAGTGAAATGTGCTCTTGCGTTGGCATTTGCACCGAATCTGATAGAGAATGATTTGGAGGTGCCGATGTTGGACTGGGGTGTACAAAGTTAAAAACCACACAACACCAGATTATAGTCCAACAGGTTTATTTGGAAGCACTAGTGTTCTGAGTGCTGCTCCTTCATCAGGTGGTTGTGGAGTATAAGATTGTAAGATACAAAATTTATTGCAAAACTTTCGAGTGTGATATAACTGAAATTATATATGTGTGGTTCTGTCGCCGTGCTGGGAATTTGTGTTGCAGACGTTTCATCCCCTAGGTGACATCCTCAGTGCTTGGGAGCCTCTTGTGAAGTGCTTCCGTGATCTTTCCTCCAGCATTTGTAGTGGTTTGAATCTGCCGCTTCTGGTTGTCAGTTCCAGCTGTCCGCTGCAGTGGCCGGTATATTGGGTCCAGGTTGATGTGCTTGTTGATTGAATCAGTGGATGAGTGCCATGCCTCTAGGAATTCCCTGGCTGTTCTCTGTTTGGCTT
>NC_057742.1:10750730-10786806 GCF_004010195.1 Chiloscyllium plagiosum
CACCTCCGCTCCCTCACCACCAGACGCCTGGAGGAAGAATGCCTCATCTTCCGCCTCGGAACACTTCAACCCCAGGGCATCAATGTGGACTTCAACAGTTTCCTCATTTCCCCTTCCCCCACCTCACCCTAGTTCTAAACTTCCAGCTCAGTACTGTCCCCATGACTTGTCCGGACTTGTCCTACCTGCCTATCTCCTTTTCCACCTATCCACTCCACCCTCTCCTCCCTGACCTATCACCTTCATCCCCTCCCCCACTCACCCATTGTACTCTACGCTACTTTCTCCCCACCCTCCTCTAGCTTATCTCTCCACGCTTCAGGCTCACTGCCTTTATTCCTGATGAAGGGCTTTTGCCCGAAACGTCGATTTCGAAGCTCCTTGGATGCTGCCTGAACTGCTGTGCTCTTCCAGCACCACTAATCCAGAATCTGGTTTCCAGCAGCTGCAGTCATTGTTTTTACCTTGTTTCAGCAATGGTCAAGTCAAGGCGAGAATGGATAGAAGAAATGCTGCTCTTGCGTAGGCAACCTGATGTTTTCAGACCAGCTAACCTTTGTTTATTACATCCAGCATATTTTTAACATACGCACACTAAATTCATACACAGGAATAAAAACCTGAGAGAGTAGCAAAGTAATTCTGCAAATACCCTCTGGCAATATGAGTGAGCTGAAAAGGCAGATGCCATTTCCCCACACTCTCCCTAGCTCAGAGGCTCAAAAATAGTAACCAATTTGCCAGAACTTTGCAATTAGGAAAGTACCAGGAAAAACGGCTTCCCAAAGTGGTTTTGAGTCCTCTTGCTTTGAAACCAACTCTGGAAAATAAACAAAGTCACTTTCCCATTGACAAAGCTTTGCATCAAGTTTTGTTTTATTCAGATTACTTAGTCTCTGCTATTTAAGTCCAAATCCCTTTTCCTGATGGTAAATTCAGAGCCCCATGAAATGTTAATTTATGAAACTGCTAACAGGTTATGGGAGTATAAATGTCTCTAGCTGTTCCAAGGATGTCAGAATCCTACTGGCAGCATCAACAGAAAAGCTATGCAGCAAATTAATTATTAAACATTCTTTGATTCTGCTGTGGTTTAGAAGGCCAAGAGCTAGGTTTTGATGCTAAAGTTTTGAAACAAAACCTAAAAGGGCTCCCCTGAAAACTCCCACTTCACTGACTCAGTATAAAAAGTACCTCCGACAAATAAACTTACAAAGAGATTCAAATCCGAAAGAAAATTCTGACCAAAAGTGTGTTCAACCAGCTGTACAGCTGTCTGAAAGTATACACAAATAAAATAAATTGGGAATTCAAAGCAGAAAACTGGAAATAAATCAACAAAATTGATACTATGCTTTTATAAAGAATAATGTGAGAAGCAGAAACCAATTCTGAAAACTACTCCCTTGTCATGCACAATGAAATAATGTTGTAAATGTATCACCGGGCCCCTCCATGTCTGTTTGATCACTTGGGAAAGAATACCAAGTCTAGTGTTGTATCTCACCAGAGTTCTTCGGATTACTCATTCCAAGCTGTCAAACAGGAAACAACATGGACAGGACACAAGACGGACAGGCATATCCTCAGACACCTCCAATATACTATTTTGCAGTCAAACACAAGTTTGATTAAATACATCTGTGGGCTAATTAAAAGCATATTCATCCAATTTTTTTTTGCAAACATCACTGGCTCATCTCTTTAGTAAAAGTTATTAAGACCATCAGTTGAAAAACTAGTACTCAACAACTTCTGACAACATTCTGAACACTGCATTGTAATAAAGGCATCAGAACTAATAAACCAAATGGTGACATGATTCAGCCTTAGGATACTGAAAGAATATACCAGACATACAACTGATAGTGAACAAATGTCAGGCTTTGAGAGACTAAGCTCAATGGTATGAAGAAACATCAAATTAAGCACTTTGGGATCAATGAGCACATCCGAAGAGAACAGGACTCAAGGCATTGTGTGTTCTTATGTCCAACTTACACTGCAATCTGTTGCCAGTTTTCCAAACATTCATAAAACGCTAACTCATAGACACTACTTTTGTGTCCATATAATATCGTGTACCAGTATCAGCAAGTCTGAGGGCTGGTCAGCAAGGAAACACTTAACTCAGCGAAACGAAATACAGTCAGCTAACAATTTGTGCTGAAGGGTTTTAAAAATCCATTAATGTCAAACATAATTAAAAATGCTTCTTTATTTCAACTCATGGACTAAAAGACTGCCATTTCCAGAATACTTACAGCTGACATACTATCCACTTGTTGCATGATAAACAATGCCATTGATTTGGATTTTAGGGCCAAGACCTTGGTATTGATGTGCACAGTTGCATCATTAAACTAAAAATAAGTACTCAAAGCTGTTTGATGGAAAAGGATTTACAGGCACTCAATCTCACACAGAAGATTCCAAGGCCTACAAAAGTCTGGGTGTACAATGACATCAAAACACTAAAGGTCAGTTTCTTCATATTTGAAAGTGCTTTGATTAAACATTGTTTCCCTAAGAAATATCACGTCAGAGGCTGAGGGGTGGCCTTATAGAAGTTTATAAAATCATGAGAAGCATGGATAGGGTAAATAGAGGTGGGGGAGTTCTGAACTAGAGGGCATATGTTTCAGGTGAGAGGGGGGATGATTTAAAAGGGACCAAAGGGGCAACGTTTTCACTCAAAGGGTGGTGCATGTGTAATGAGCTGCCAGAGGAAGTGGTGGAGGCTGGTAGATTACAATATTTAAAAGGCATCTGGATGGGCATATGAATAGGAAGGGTTTAAAGGGATATGGGCCAACTGCTGGCAAATGATACTAGATCAATTTAGGATATCTGGTCGGCATGGACGAGTTGGACCAAAGGGTCTGTTTCCGTGCTGTACATCTCTATTGGCATCCTTATCGTGTCACGTTACTGGAGGTTGAACATCAGTGTCACCACGAGTCAGAAATTAAATGTTCAACACTATTTGAACACAAATACTGCAGTTTCAATCTGGACCAGGTGTATCAAAGGTTAAAACATTCCTTTAAAATACAAATATTATACAGGATTTATTTGAATATATATAAATGGAAAGCATTACTTAAATTTGCTTCATTTCATTTACTTCTTTTAATCTTTGTTTCATATTAATAAACTTATCTGAAATCTGCAGAAAGAGAAAAGTCTGACCTTACAGTTTCCATGGATAGCAAAAAAAGTCACAAAATTATTATGTACATTGCAACCATTTTCTATTTATTCAAATTAGGAAGGTTTAATAACTATTGTAAGATCTAAAATGCGTTAGAACCCTTCACTTACTCATTTACATTTAATAAGTTTGGCTGCGAAATGTATTCCTTTGACCTTGCATGGGGAACCAGTAGATGCAGTATATTTGGACATGTAAAAAACATTCAACAAGGTATCACACTAAAGCTAGTTAAGATCACAGCCCAAGGTGTTTGCACAGTTAGAAAATTTGGTTCACTAATTGAGTCAGAGAGGTGAAATAAAAGGGGTCATTTTTAGGATGGCAAACCATAACAAGTGGAATGCCATAGGAATCAGTGCTGGGACCATAAATACTTACATTTGCTGAGGGAAGCGAATGTACTCTTGCTAAGCTTGCAGATACACAAAAATAGTGGGAATGCAAGTGGTGAAGGTGACACAAAGAGTCAACAGAGAATATAGACAGGTTAAATGAGAGGGCCAGAACTCGGCAGACAGAAAATAATGTAGGGAAATGTGAGGTATTCACTTTGGTAGGAAGAATAAATGAGATGAATATTAGTTAAATGAAGAAAGAATGCAGAACGCTTCAGTGGAGGGATTTGGGAGTCCTTATACATGAGTCATAAAAAGCCAGCATACATGTTCAATGGGCAATAAGAACAGTAAATGAAACATTGGCTTTTACTTAAAAGGGAATGAACAAGAAAAATAGGGAAGTCTTGAATAAAATACACAAGGCTCAAGTTAGACCACACCGACAATATGGTGAACAGTTCTGGTTCCCTTTTCTAAGTGAAGACATACTGGCACTGGAGACAGGCCAGAAAAGATTCAATGAGTTGATCCTGGGTATGGTTAGATTTTCTAATGAGGAGAAGTTGAGTGGGTTGGGATTGCACTCATCAGAATTCAGAAGAATCAGTCAAGCTGAATGAAACATAAGGTTCTGAGGGGGTTGACAGGGTAGATATGGAGAGGAGTTCCCTTTTACCACAGAGAGGTGTTAAAGCTGGATCATTAAGACTATTCAAAGCTAAGATAGACATATTTTTAATCAGAAGCATAATCAAGGAGTATGGTGAAAAAGGCAGGAAAGTGGATTTCCAGATGATTAAATCAGCCATGATCTCATTCAATGTCAATGAAATCTCAATGGGCCAAATAGCCTACTTTGTGCCTACTTTGCATAGCAAAGCTCAATGGCACTCTGGTGTCTGGAGCCAATATTGCATCTGTAGTGAGACACAAAGTATTCAAGCACTCGTACTCACTTGGACAAAAACAACAGTAGAAAAGTATGCCTGGCTTTTCTTAGCCTTGGAAATCAAACAATCATGCAGCTGAGAAAGAAAGTTTCTTTTCAATGAACATTCAGAAAGACAAATTCTGCGCAAATTGCATTTTAAACATTTCATTTTCTTCAACTTTATGAAAGGCTTAGTATACATTCCAATATTCAGAGTGCATTTTTTTGTGTGTATCAGTGTAATCTTATCTGTGTAATCCTGTGCAATGTAAATACAACAGACAGCTGCATATAAAATACACACGAAATGACAACAAGAAGTGAAGATCAAAATACAGAATACAGCTGTATGGCAAATCAGAGTCTCAGGATTACTACAATACAGGAGGCCATTTGGATATCTGGAGGAGTAACTCAGCTAGTTCCACTCCCCTGCCCTGCACATTTTGTCTCTTCAGGTGCTCATCCAATTTCCTTTGAAAGCCATGGCTGAATCTCCATTATTATGCAGTGCATTCCAAGTCACAAAACCTCACTGCCTCAGAATTTTATCCTCATGCCATCCTTAGTTTTTTTTGTCATTCACCTCAAATCTCTATCCTTTGGTGGGCCAACTTTGTGCCAATGGAAACATTCTCTAGTTATGTTGTCTAGACATGTCATACAACACTAGGTTATAGTCCAACAGGTTTATTTGGAAGCACTAGCTTTTGGAGCACTGCTCCTTCATCAGGTGGTGGACAATTGATTTTGAAAGCTTTCTTACCCTCTCAGGAGAACAGTCTCAACATTCTATTCGTGCAACTAGAGTTTCTCAACCTTGGAATGATATTCCTACATCTTTTCCAAACGTGGATTCTGGACCACCTTCCCTAAAACACTAAGGGTATACCTCTTATTGTAGACAAGACTTACATTTAGTGTAAACCCCGAAAAGGTCGCCCCTCAGCCTCCAATGCTCCTGGGAAAATAGTTCCAGTCTCTCCCTGTAAATCAAACCTTCCAACCCTAGCAACATCCTTGTAAATTTTTTCTGAACCCTTTCAAATCTCACAACATCTCTCCTCTGCAGGAAGGCCAGAAGTGGCCTAACCAATGTCCTGTACAGCCGCAACATGACCACCCAGCTCCCATACCCAATGCTCTGACCAATGAAGGGAAGCATACTAAATGCCTTCTTCACTGTCCTCTCTACCTGCCACTCCAGGATGAAGAAACAATGAACCTGAACCTCTTTGTTCAGCAACACTCCCCAGGACCTTACCATTAAGTGTATAAGTGTATAAGTCCTGCTCTGATTTGCCTTTCCAAAATTAAACTCCATCTGCCATCCCTCAGCCCATTGGCCCATCTGATCATGATTCCACTGTACCCTAAGGTAACCTTCTTCACTGCCCACTACACCTGCAATTTTGGTGTCATCGGCAAACTTATTAACCATATATCCTATGTTCATATCCAAATCATTTACATAAATGACAAAAAGCAGTTGACCCAGCACCAATCCTTGTGGTACATCACTGCTCACTGGCCTCCAGACTGAAAGGCAACCCTCCACCACCCCAATCTGTCTTCTACCTTCAAGCCAGTTCTATATCCATGTGGCTAGTTCTCCCTGTATTCCATGAGATCTAACCTTGTTAACCAATGAGGAACCTTGTCGAATGCCTGACTGGAATCCATATAGATCACGTCCACCGCTTTGCCCTCATCAATCCTCTTTGATACTTTTTCATAAAACTCAATCAAGTTAGTGAGACACAATTTCCCATGCACAACGCCATGTTAACTATCCTTAATCAGTCCTCGCCTTTCCAAATACGAGAAAATCCTGTCCCTCAGGATTCCCTCCAACAACTTGCCGACCACCGATCTCAGGCTCAATGGACTATATAGTTCCCTGATTATTTTGTTAAAGTTTTACGAGCTCTTTTCAGATCAAGTAGCAGGGCTTATGCCCGAAATGTCGATTCTCCTGCTCCTTGGATGCTGCCTGATCTGCTGCGCTTTTCTAGCAACACATTTTTCAAATCAAGTATCAAATCAGGAACAAATTGCATCAATGGAGCACAGCAAACTTGAGAAAACATCTTAAGACATTTTATATCATACACCAAGTGCAGGGGATATTAAGGAGGGGTGACTGAAGGCTGGGTTAATAGTAGTTGAAGGAAGGTCATAAAGAAAGGGAATTTGGAAACAGACCTTGGTGGGCTAAAAACCATTGTAGGTCAGCAAGAACAAGCATGATGGGTGAACAAGAAAGAACAAGCAAGTTAGCATTCAGTCTGCAGAGTATGAATGAATTCAAGTTATTGATGGTGGATCACCAAGAGGCTGGTATATTTAAATCTCAAGGAGCAAAAGCAAGGGTTCCAGCACCAGATTACTTGAAGCAGGGCCTGTGTATAGAGGTGAAAGGCGCTGGCATTTTTGATGGACTATGATCAACAGTTCATCTCAGAGTCAAAAAAGGCTACCAAAGAAATGGACTGTCTGGTTCAGCTTTAGACAGTAGCCTGGGAGGACAATGGGATCAATGGTGGGACAGCAGTATTTTCTGTCCCTTCCAGAAACCATATGATGATATTCCCAATGTTTAACTGAAGGAAACTACAACTCATCCAGGAATGGATTTTCAGCAATAAGGTTTAGCCAAGCTCTCTTGACTTTTGGCTATGTTGTTAATCAATTATTAATGAAAGCAATGGCCTGTTTGAAATTGGTGCTTTTCCCCTGTCTACATACTAAACAGATGTCATCGACTGAAGCAAAGATTGTCCTCAAGTTAGAATTGTGCATATTTCAAATTATTGACTATTCAGAAGACGCTGAAGAGAATTCAGAGACAAGAATCAGGATAGTGCCTGTGATATAGGTACACAAAACTATTATGCTTTATCACTATGTACATGTCCAATTATCTTCAAATCTCTGCAACAGGATTAAAGGCTGGAAATGAACTGGGATTACGGCAAGGGGCAAAGTTGGATCATTGTTTAGAAGATGAGTCATGGCCGAGAAAGCATGGGGAGTTAGTCCAGTCAGAGTCTTTCTCTGAAGCAACAGTATGTGATTCCAGCTATTAACATTTCCTTCTGGGAAGAGGGATGTAACTCATGCTAAAGGAATGCTAGATACAGGGAATAAAGACCCTTCATTATCTTCACCAGTGGTTATGTTCATGGCTGTTCAAAAAATATCTCCTTGTAGAATTGTTTAACACTGACAACGACGCCTCCTAAACTTAAGAACTACTGTTATGATGAAATTAATGTGATGTGCAAAAGGGTAGTGGAAGCACATTCGATTGTAATGGAGGTACGAATATACTTGAAAATGAAAAATCTGCAGTACCATAGGATAGAACAGGGCGTGTAATTAATTTTTGATTTGATTTTGACTTGATTTATTGCAATCACATGTACATAAGTACGTGAAAACTTTTTGTTGTGCAAGCAATACAGGCAGGTCATAGTATGCTTAGACAGAGCTAGACATACAAAGTTATGGCTGCACAGAAGGTGTGCAAAGCAAGATTAACATTATTTGAAGGTAGGGAGGTCCATTCAACAGTCTAGTAACAGCAGGGAAGAAGTTGGTCTTGAACATCTTGATGAGTCTTTCAAGCTTCTGTATCTTCTGCCCGACAGAAGGAATTGAAAGAGGGGTCTTTGATGATGTTGGCAGCCTTTCCATGATGTCGAGAAGTGTAAATGCAGTCCATGGAATGGAGGTTGGCTTCCATGACGGTCTGGCCATGCACACAACTTTTTGTAGTTTCTTACAGTCCTGGGCAGAGCAGTTGCCATATCAGGCCGTTATGCACCGGATAGAATGTTTTCTATGGTGCATCTATAAAAGTTGATGGGGATCTTCATGGACATATCAAATTTCCTAAGCTGCCTGAAGGAGAAGAGGCATTGTTGTGCCTTCTTTATTGTCATACCTACATGGAAGGTCTAGGACAGATTGTCAGTTATTGTCACTCCTAGGAACTTGACACTCTCGACCCTCTCCACCTTAGCTCCTGGAAAAAGGGGAGGTGGTGGTGAATTGATAATTTGACTGGACCAGCAATTCAAAACCCTAGGCTAATGTTCTGGGACCAGAGTTTGAATCCTGCCATGTTGAAATTATAACTGAAGGAAAAGCTAACTTAATGGTAACTATGTAACTGCTATCAATCATCGTAAATAAAAATCTGGTTCACTAATGTCCTTTGGGAAAGGAAATCTATCATCTTTGCCTGGTCTGGCCTACATGTGACTCCAAACCAAAAGTAATGGCGTTGACCCTTAACTGCTCTCTGGGCAATTATGGATGGGCAATAAATGCTGACCTAGCCAGTGACACCAACATCCTATGAACAAACAAAAAATACTGAATCTCTTTCAAGGAACCACTACCACCAGGAGCTGAATGCCCTTCCTTGCTTTGTGTAAGTCCAAATATTGAACTCCAATGATTATTCTCAAATTATGAAATCTTACTTAAAAAATTGATGAAGAGTTATGGAGTCAGAATCTCATCTCAGAATCAATGAGCATAACAAGGCAGTGACAGTCTGGTGCAACCTAACGCAGACGCAAGCTTCAATAGAATTCAGGTAACTGTACGTTTTTATGTCAGAGACTAATGTATTATCCTCTCAGTTGAGATTTGAATAAGATATACTCTGGATGACATTAACGAATAAAATGGATCTTAAATCATTCACCAATTTCTATTTTGGTGGATAATGAATATTTTAATATAACACTTCCACAGCATTACAGATAATTTAACAACTGCTACATCAAGGTACTGTAGATGGCCTTCAACTGGAGGGACAATAGAGCACATCAGTGGTGAGTTAATAGAGATGTCAATGGCAGAACATGTTCTCCAACTTAAAATTCTTCTATTATGCAACAATGCTATCAAATCAGAACTCAGATCATAATGCTACCTAATACAATAATTTTGTAAACACAGTTCAAATATCGACCAGTATTTTTAACAGCAAACTTTGTCTCTTGCAATCAAAATATTTGCAACATACTCTAAAGTGCAAGGGGGCCTCAATGTAACATGTCACAGCACAATGCACCACAATTCAATTAAATTCAACAGTACTGACATCAAACAACATAACCCAAAGCAACTTAAGAGAACACAGCAGAACAAAGCTTAACACAATGCAATTCAATACCATATAGCTGATTAAAATGCAAGACAACAAATATATCTTCAGAGAGACTAAATTAGACAACTTCCACATATAGTGCAATGCAAATTAATTGTATGACACAATACAATGGCACAGTGCAGTTAGTGAACCACTGTTCAAGGAACATACAAATGGAATTGAGTACAGTACAATGCACTATAGAATTCTGAGCACAAGTTTTGACTGATTAGCGCTGCTTGCCCTCCAGAGCATTTGCACAAAAAGACAGTATCATCAGTTATTCAAATGGCAGTGAATAAATTGACTTTATGTTCTGGTGGGATAAGCTATTAAAACACATTTACAATTTTACCCTTTTGTTTTAAACATGACCATTTTTCACTTAAGTTGGTTTAATTAACACAAGCTATGCTATGATGAAAGATACAGGTAACTAACAAAACCATTTTGTGCAAAGTACTTCAAACATTGCAATCAACGGTGGGAATCAACTGTTTAAAAAATACAAAGCATTAAAATATATATTCCTGGAAGTCAAAAGCTTAAATCTGGATATCATTTAATAGCACTGCACATCCAAACCAAATTTTATCTTTAGGTTCTGTTCAGAGTTATATATTTACCAGCGATTGCCAGCAACATTAAGGATTTCCTGTCTCTTGTCTTATTATCCCCTTCCCAGGCGTCTTTCCTGTCGTGTGAAGGCATTCAGAGCAGTCTGCAGCCTGTCGCCCCCGTGCATACTGCTCGCTGAGCATTTTCCTGTCTGGTAGCTCAATCGCTCAACTTGCTTCCCATTTCTACACGTATGACAAACATTTTGCCAGTTGCCAAGTGACTCCCTGGTCAGTGATTAATGATATTGCAAAAATCCACCCAAAAATCCCAGGGTCGATTCCCCTGAGAACAGCGATACTGCTTCAAGTCAGGGCCAGAAGCTGGAAGGATGAGGCGTGGTGGGCTGCACCTTCTAACCCTTCTAGACGAGTTCTTTTTCTTTACTACTTTAGACAAATCGATCCAAACAAAAGCCCTTTTTTCCTGCTTTGTTTTGGGCAAAACAAGTACAAAGGGTTCTGAGAGCCATTAGGTGAGTATGTGGACTTAAAGCAATCCTTCTGCTGAGAGGAAGAAGAGTAATTAAGCTGTCTCAAAAGGAATAGAATCAAAGCCGTCTCACAACAATACAAGTGTAAAAATGCAGTTGCCTGCTATTTTGACACAACAAATACCACCTCCCGACATGAAAGTTAACCATTGCACAGGCATTTGACTATCTTCAAGCTGCTCCTGTATGGTTTGTCACCTTATCGGATGAAAAACTACCCCAATAATAATAATTCAAGACAGTGAGACAGGAACGGGTGTATGTAAACAAAGCAGCTCTTCTTTAGTTCAAAGTGGTGGTGGAAATCTTTGCTGTTATGGCACTGTGAAGCATTTTAAACTTTAATAGGTTGCTTTACTTGATTCCTACTGTCCCAGTGGAGGATAGCAGCAACACAACCAAAATGCACGGCACTTCAGAAGGAAGAGGTTTGCTTACTCCACCCATCTGCACCTAATTAGCTGCAATGCACTCTGGATGTGCTACTACCGTACAGTGCTGCAAAAGAAAGGAAAATCACTTTCCTAAAGTTTAAAGCATTTCGTATGTCATAGATCTGAAGCTCGTATTGTAACACGGTGTGGAGACACCCCCGGAACAGGCCAGCTCACCAGCTGAGCACTGTGCTGGCAATAAGCGGAAGGAATGTTCCAGCCTCGGGGCCTTTTGACTGCTGCTCAACCCAAGACTCACTTCATGGTGGAAGCTACTCCAAGACAGAGAGAATGATTTCCTGCGCCTCATTTGCGTGAGAGCAATGGGGCTGCATCTATTGCAGAGAAATTCTGGAAATCAGGCTTCTGTCTTGACCCTTGCGTATGGAAAAGTGAGCTTTAGTTAGGTTAGGAAAATTGAGCTAAGTAGCTAATTATGATAGTGTCTTCATGGTCATTAAGATCAGGGAAGGCCTCCAGCCATCCTCAAAGTTAGTTGAGTAGGAGAAAGTGAGGACTGCAGATGCTGAGGATCAGAGCTTAAAAATGTGTTGCTGGAAAAGCGCAGCAGGTCAGGCAGCATCAAAGGAGAAGGAGAATCGATGTTTCGGGCATAAGCCCTTTTTCAGGCTTATGCCAGAAACGTCGATTCTCCTTCTCCTTTGATGCTGCCTGACCTGCTGCGCTTTTCCAGCAACACATTTTTAAGCTCAAAGTTAGTTGACCATAGCATACTGCAACTGACCTCAGCCATCCTGGTACAGGGAAGGAAAATCAATTTGGATTCCAACACTTGATCATTAAAAATGACAAATACTGCAATTACATATGCATGAATCTTGGGTCAGTCCTATGGTTGCATTCTTCTGACCAAATTACATGACGAGGCAAAAAAAGGAGTAGCCATGTGGGAGAGGCTCTGGAAGAAGACTTGCATCTAGAATTGCAGCTCAGCAAGGTAGGGTGGGGCAAAAGTGATTTAAAAAATGAAATAAATAAAAATGAGTAAAATGATCAAATAAAATCTTTTAAAGATCACAGCAGACCAAACTTCTCACTGTGTTTGATATAGTTTGCCAGTCACTAAAAGCTCCATGACACAAGTAGAGATGTTGCAGAGTCATTACACACTCAAACTTAGTTTGCCTACTAGACCAAATCAAAAAGTTGTATGTGAACTATAATTAATGCACACTGATGCCACAGCTAAATAAAACCTGCCCCGACTCAAACTCCCAATTTCAGTTAGACTGTCTAAAGCATTTGGCTGGGAGAGACAAAGCTACTGCCTAGAGTATAAACCATGGTTGAGATATAGGTGTAGGTCACCTTCCTATCTTCTCAGATAGTAATGTACAAATGAAACGAAAAGAGGGAAGAATTCAAAGCAAAGAAACACACATTCAATGTGAAGATGGGGAAGCTGGAAAGAAACAAAATTATTTTGAAAATCTGACTTTCCTCAACTGTTTGTCCTATTCAAGAAACGTGAAGTTGAAATCCAGTATTATATGATGCACTAGCCGGTTGATGTCAAGAGTTAGTGGAAACCATATGTAATTCCTATCCTACTGGGATCATCATAATACTAACTTCTCTTAAACAGCTCAATAGGCAATGATTGTTCAAAAGAAAAATATCAGATTGCCAAATCTTTCAATGCCATAGGACACATGGTGAGGCTGGCCATTCACAATTTATGGCATTATTGTCTCAACAGAGCAGGCTTTGAAAAGTAAGACTTTTCTTTTTCAAAAATGTCAAATTATAACACAGGAGAACGGCAGGGCAATGATCCATTATATCCCAATGGGTCCAATTAGCTATTCATAACAATACAGCACCCACAGATAAAATGAACAGATAAAGCGGATTGAACTATGCATTTTGGGGTGGACAGAGGGAAGGAGGCATGTTGGTCACCTTTCTTTCTTTCCATTTGCACCAACGAATATTCCAAAAATATTGGCAGCCAATATGTTTAATAATAATCAGTTGCATTAAATTATTTCATTCCTGGTTGTAGAATAGGCTATTAAATGCAACTATCATAGTATCACAAACCGCAAAATACCAGTTAATGCAATTTCAAAGGTATATATGCAAAATGTCCATTAAACTGAAATGAAAGTTGCATTGGAAATGTATAGCTGCTTTAGGTTTCATAAAAGGAAATCTGAGGAATCAAACAATGAACAAGAGAACAAAGAAATCTAAAAATTAGTTTTGGCTTGGCCAGTGAACTTGACAATGGTTCCAGAATTCTCAAACTTCATGCACTGTAAGAGACAATAACAAGGTATTATAGTTATTTTAATCAGCTTGTTCAGGCACATTATAACACACTTCTGGGGTGGGTGGGAGTTGAACCCAAGCCCAGAGCTTGGGACACTACCATAGCACAACAAGAAATCTATAATTATTTTTAATCAACCTGTCTGAACATGTTATGACATACCTCAGGGGTAGCTGTGGCATGAACCTGAAACTTCAGACCCAGAGGTATGGAGTTTACTACTACACCACCACAGCCCTACCAAGGTACTACAGATGTCTTTAATGTCTGTTCAGACATGTTATGACATACCTCTGGAACAGACTAGACGTGAATCAAGGCCTCCTGGCCTAGAAGTAAAAACATTACCACTATGCCACAACAGCCCTTATCTAGATATTATATACCTAATAATTTGCTGAATTTCAACTATGCTGAAGTATGAGCAATCAATCCATTTAACTGCAGCTGGCATTTAAACCTGCACCTGTGCTTTCAATGTCTAATATGATCAAATTAATGAATGCCTTCAAGTAATGCTGGTGGGATTGCCCTCAAAAGACTGTCCACTGTAAATTTTATTTTCCTTTCACAGTTAGCCCAGAAGCTGATGGCAACAATGCACTCAAAACTGTCAGCATGTAAACATCCTTACCTATGCAAGTAATAACCTTCATTTTTTTTCCTTGACTTTTATGCACTAATTTAGGAAAAAAGGTACTAATTCTTCCTCCAAGTAGCTATGTTTCATTTTGGAGTCTAGAAAATGAATGCCAAAAATCTATTCTACTTTATATCTTTATACCCAAGACCATATGTCTAAAACAGGGCTAACTTGGATAATGGAGAAAAATCTTGGCCTATTTTTACTTCCATTGCTAAGGTTTTTTCATTTGTCTGCAATGATTTAACTACTTTTATTTCGCTGCAGTTCATTGGAGTGTCCAGTTCAAACATTCAGTCCAATGGTCATATTTCTCTCTTTCAACTTAGTACCATAAATGCTGTTGCATTTGACCAGTCTATTCTTTATAAACATATTATTCATTGTTTTACTGCTCATCTTGCCTTGTCTTAACAGAATCAGCAATGTGGTTAACCTCCAGTAAAAGCAGACTTCTTGCTCATTATAACTTCATTAACTGACAGCTTGTTATTACACAGAGATCATACTAATATGCAAATAGAATCCTTCAGCAAAACAAAAGTTAAATAGCTACCTTTAAATAAAAAGTGTTCATAAAATACTGAAGGCTCTGTTATATCTAACTTTCTACAAATAATTTCAGGGTTGTAAATACTGCAGTAACAAAATCTTTCAGTTTCTAGTACCAAAGGCAGCATTGCATTTTACTCAGCAGAACATTGTGCTAATGCAGAAAATGACAATAAAGGTATGACACAGTCTGCTATGTGAACAAGACCAAACGCTACAATCCCAAGAACCAAAACAACCATTTACAAATCCCTCATCATATGTTCTATTGTACTTTTTATGTGTAGGAAGTAAAGCGAACCTTACCTATAGGGATAGTTAGGGCAATTCTTTTTCCAATCTTGAAAAGCCCATAACTTAGGAACTTCATGGAAGCAAGTGAGCTACTGCCAACGTTTGCACCTCATTCCATTAAATGATTGAGATGCTCTATTATTCCTGTAGAATCTGGGTGAAACTTAGGAGGTGACAAAATAAACTCAAAATTGCCCTACATCAATGGCAGTATGCATTTAAGTCACTATACAAAAAGAAGTAACATTTTAGGTTCTCCCACATATGAAAACACAATCATATCAACGCTCAGGCCTGAGGTATTACAGTATTAAATCCAAAATAAATCATCTGAATGTTCTCAGGAACATTACTGAAACAAAACAAGCTTTTAATGGTTTATTTTTCTCAGTCATGTTTGTGTCTCCATTACATTGATCACTGTTGGGTAATAAAATATTTTTGTAGACGAGGCATTCAGTAGCAGCATTTCAGGTGAGGTGCAGCATTGGCTAAAGCGACTACTCAACAATGTCCAATATATACAGACACAAACTGTCCAACCTTTCCTTTACTATAATGCCCTCATTCCAGGATTAGTCAAGTAAATCTTTGCTGAAAAGGTTCTGTTGCTTCCTTTCTCAAATAAAAACACTAAAACTGTATACATTTGTCTGGATGTGGCATCAACAAAACTCCATATAACTGTAGTCAAATATCCTTACTTTTACATTCCATGCCCCTTATAATAAATAGCAACATTCCATTTACGTTCTTAATCACTTGCTATACCTGCATATAAATAGTTTTGTGATTCATGTACTAGGACACCCAAATCCCTCTATATCTCAGAGGCGAAGAGCAGAAGATTGCCTGAGAAAAGTCATTGCAAGCCACGCTGGGCCGGGCAACATGATTCTCACTCAACAAAATACTAACTGCAAATGGGAATTTTTTTATTTCCAAACTTCATTGATAAACGTTGTGTTATAGTTCCGATTTTTCTGATTGCATGTAGATAAAGGCAAATAACTGGGGAAGTGAAATGGATTGTCCTGGTTTCTTTTGTAAAATAACCAACAAGAGGAATTCTACCTCTATCCAATGTTTGCACTACAAAACAAAACCAGCAAGTTCCTTCCTCTTTCCATTCTTCCAGCTGTGTTTTCATTGAGATTTGTGCACCTTTCAGGCACTAATTTGCTGACTGCCTTTTGGACTCTGCGCAGGTTCCGAGAGGTTGTCTGTTGGTATTGAGCGTTGACATGCCCAAGTGGAATGGATTTTGGTTCTCATCCATTGTTTTTTCATTGCCTAGTCAAATCTACCTTGGTGCATTGAAGAGGAAGCACTGAATGCAGCTCTTCTTCAAAAAGTGGAAGTGAAATTTAGAGGGCAGCGCGTACTTGGCTCACATCTCTCAACAGATAGTTAAAACAGCAGTAGCTGAAGTCAAAGCAAAGTTCATGTTCTTTCATCACAAAATGTGAAATAGGGATTTCTAAAAAATCCTTATAATCTCAATTTACCAGTCTTCTCTTAAAAATATGCAACTGCAGCATCTCACCCAAACAATCAATCTTGTTAAATTTGGATAATGAGTGCCAACATCCAGGGGAACACCACAACTCGTCCAATCTGAATCTACATATATCCACTTTTCAACACTGTGATTAGATGCAAATGAGGAACATGAATCCCAGTTTAACATTTTCCCTCCATTGTCTGAGATCAGCTACTGAAAATGTGTTGCTGGAAAAGCGCAGCAGGTCAGGCAGCATCCAGGGAACAGGAGAATTTACGTTTCGGGCATAAGCCCTTCTTCCCTGAAACAGATTATGCGAGAAACTATCTTTGGCCTAATAACATGAAGTGCATTTAACTGCTAAGGCATGGAAGGAGATCTAGTGCCCAAGTAGTACTAGCCAAAGAGCTGATTAAAGCACATATGAAGTAGAGCTTTCATTGAATGTTCCATGTTCTGTGTAAAACATGCCGAAACATAATCAAATATTTCATCGCAAATGCCTTTTATGTAATCTCCTAACATAAAGGCATTAAGAAGTCCCAATCATTTAAAATGATAAAACAAGCTGATTTTATAAAACTCAGAGGAACTTCAGAACTCAAAATTCTAATATTCTAACCTATTATCCTATACAGTATGCCTAATTCTGGTTCCAATTTGTTTTAATATGCATAAATGGATAAAAAGAATCATCTGGTCATTATCACATTGAGTTTGTAGCAATTCGCCTTACTAAAATGAAAAACAGAATATTTTCCAATAGTTAAGAAACTTTAAAATATTGACATTCAGAAACATTTCGACACACTTGAAAAAGGAATGCAAACAACTTGCAGCAACTAGGGAGGCAAATAATAGCACGTTTGTGCAAGGGAACCACAGTACGAGAACAAGGAAGTCTTCCGAAATTTGTAGAGTTTATTGAGACTAGACCTGGAATGACTAGAAGGTGATAATAAATGGGAATGGGAGTAAGTTGTTCATCCTCTTGAGCCTGCTCCGCCATTCAACAGGATCCTGATTGATCCGATACTGCTCGCATCTACTTTCCTGCCCTTTCCCCTTAACCCTTGATTCCCTTATTGATCCATCTCAATGTTGTGAGTAACTTTGGCTCCATCTCCAAGGAAGGATTTATTGCATTGGACACTGTAGAGTGAGGCTTCCTTATGATGAGAAGATTGTCTTATGATGGGAAGTTGAATAATTTGGGCTGAAGTTTAGGAGAGTGCTATGCACCCAATAGCTGCCATGTTTCCTACATTACAAAAGGGCTACACTTTAAAAAATGCTTCACTGGCTAGAAAGCATGTTAGGGTGTATGATGTTCATGGAAGATGCTATATGCATGCAAGTTTTTCTAAACAGTAAAATAAAATGATCTGGAAATACCATCTGTAACAGCCATCTGATCATGCTACAGTCAAGCAAACAGACTACAAAATCTCAATAGATGTTTCTGGAATTGACTCACTTTGGTGAAAACCTAAAAGGTATAGGTACATAGAAACACAGGTAGGCCATTCAACCCCTCTAGCCTGCTCTGCCATTCAGTAAGGTCATGGCTGATCTGTGACCTAACTCAATATGGCTGCCCTGGGCCCACATCCCTTGATATCCTTGCTTAATAAAAATTGGTTCAGATTTAAAATTAACAATTGAATTAGCATCAACCACATTAGAGGCAGAGAGTTCCAAACCTCCAATATTCTTTACGTATAAGATACTTTCTAACATCTTTCTTGAATGACCTGGACTTTGCCCCCTGGTTCTAGAATCTTCAACCAGTGGAATTAATTTATCTTTATCCACCCTGTCAATATCCTGAAATACTCAATTAGGTCACCCTTAGTCTTCTAAATTCTAGAAAATAAAGACCTAATTTGTTTAATCTTTCCTCATAATTTAACTCCTGAAGTGCAGGTATCAGCCTTGTAAAGCTATGTTGGACTTCCTCCAGGGCCAAAACGTCCTTCCCAAGGGGTAGTGCCCAGATTTGCTCATAGTGCCTACGGTACTCTAAGTGGGGTCTAACTAGGGTTTTGTGTAACTGCAGTATAATGTCTTTGCACCTGTTTGTGGCATTTTAAAGAACTACAAGCACTGTATTTAACTTTGTACCTTCTAAAAAGAACCTTGATGCATCCTTTTTAAATCAGAAATGGATAACTTCACAATGGCATATATTAAAATCCATCTGGCACAGCTTTATCCATTCACCTAATCTAACAATATCCTGTTGTAATTTTATGCTGTCACTAACACTGTCTCCAATGCTGCCGAATTTAGTGTTGTCAGCAAATTTGGATATTTGACATTTTTATCCAATTCATTAATGAATATTGTGAATAATTGAGAGCCCAATACAGATCCCAGCAGGACACCTCTAGTCATGACCTGCCAATTTGAGTACTTGGGCTGGGGGTACTCCCAGTCCTGAAGAAGGGTTACCCTAAACGTCATCTTCTTCACCTCCTGATGCTGCCTGGTTTGCTGTGTTCTTCCAGCCTCCTGATTGTCTAATTTGAGTAGTTATCCATTATTCCAACTCTGTTTCCTGACACTTAATCGATTTCCTATCCATGTCAGTAATCTGACCTCAATACCACAGGGGTCTACCTTAACCAATAGCCTGGAGACAAGCGTGTGGGACTTTATTAAAAGCCTTCTGGAAATTCATATAAACAACATCCATTGATGTATCTCTGTCACCTCTTCAAAAGTCTGAGGTTTTTCGGCCTTCATGAATCCATGCTGACTCTCCCTGATTAACTGAAATACTTCAAGGTGATCAGCTGCCCTATCCTTGATTCGAGGTTCCAACAATTTCTCCACCCACAGATGTCAGGGTAACTGGTCTGTAATTCTCTGTTTTTCTGCTGTCATCCTTCTTAAAGAGCAGAATGACATGAACAAATTTCCAATCCAGAGATCCAACTTCTGAATCCAGGGAGCTCTGAAAGATTAAGGTAAGGGCAACAGCAATGTGCTCTCTCACCTCTTTTAACACCTGTGGATGAAAAATAGTAGGTGCTGGGGATTTGTCACTCTTCAGTCTATTAATTTCCACATTATTGATGATTTACTTCAGCTAATTTTACTTAGACCCTGTTTCTGACCCTCTGTTAATTTCTTTGGAACTTGCAGCAAGCTCTCCTCCTCTTCTACTGTGAATGCTGAAGCATAATAGTCATTCAGTATATCTGTCATTTCCCCATGGTCATTGACAATATCCCCCAGTCTCAGCCTTCAGTGGGTCAATAGTACTCTTAAGCAGACGCTTTTCCTTCATTTAACTGTAAAATTTCTTCTTATTGTCTTTTATGTCTGTTTCAAATTTCCTTTCATAATCCTTTTAAGCCTCTCTTATAAACTCTTTTCTGATCCCATTCTGTGGGATTATACTGTTTTATAAGCCCTATGTTTTAATTTTATGTTGCCCCTTACCTCATTAGAAGTCCACTGTTTCTTTTTGCTAGGTGGAGCTTTTACGTTTCATGGATACAAATATCTTCTGAATAGCATTAAATGTTTCTTTGAACACTCTCCACTGTTCCGCAGTTGTTCCTCAACACAGCTTCCCCATTTACTACGGACAGTTTCTGTCTCATCCCATGAAACCTGCCTTACATAAAGTCAAAATTCTAGTATGTGATCTTTGCTTGTCTGTGGGCCACTGGTTCCATAGGTTTCTACAGGAAAAAAGCTACACAATGGAATAATAAATCACAAGTTATAGTTCTTATCTAGAGTCTGGGAAGTTTGCCAAGGGGACAGAAAATAGTCCATTAAATCTTACGTCTCTCTCTTGTAAGACCTAAGATCTGTTTTCTTCTATTCATTCACAGGATGAGTGAGTCACTTGCTGGGCCACATTTATTGACCATCTCTAATTGCTCAGAGGGCAGTTAAGAGTCAACCACATTCCTATAGGTCCGGAGTCAAATGTCGGCCAGGCCAGGTAAGGATGGCAGTTTTCTTCCCTAAAGGACATTAGTGGGTTTTCCAATAATCAACGATGGATTCATATTCATCACTTGACTCTTAATTCAGATTTTTATTGACTTCAAATTTTACCATCTGCTGTGGTGGGATTCGAACCCAGGTATCCAGAACATTACCTAGGTCTCTGGATTAACAGCCCAGTGGTAATACCACTAGCCCATTGCCTGACCCCCACCCCCACCCCCAAATATAAATATGACATAGACCTGGTGAGAAGTAAGCATTATTTTCCATTTCTGGATTTAAGCACCTGAGAAAGGTCCAAAAGTAAAAAATGGAAAACATTGCAGTATGTGAAAAACTCAGTAATACACACAAAAACAAACTTTGGAAGATTGAACGAAGCAGCCCATTTGGGATTATGACCCAGATCATCATACTTTTAGAAAGCACCCACTCCATGTCACATGGCCTAGACTACCAGCCTCAAAACCAAATGTTTCAGGTTTCATTCTCAACTTCCAACATTGTTCATTGAGTACATGAGCTACGGTTCACAACAAAATAATTAAAACCTAGTCAGCGATAAAAAAACAAATTAAATTTATAATCCCAATTGTATATTAGGACTCTCCAAGTGAACCAGACTGTTGCCAAGTCCCACTTGTTGGGACAAAATATCCCATTTGAACAGCATACCTAGAGAAACACAATAGAAATATGAAATAATGTTGAAGGGGTAAAAATAATATTGTGGGAGTTTAATGGGAATTCTGCCAGTTGGAGAAAGATTAATGGGTAAACAGTTCTCAGAATTGCTAACAGCACTCAGTGCGAAACAAGCATGACCTCCTACAGTACAGAAGTAGGTTCACTCTGTGGATATCAATTTGTTCTATTTACTCCAGCGTGATGTGTACCCCAGAGATTGCAGCAGCGAGATATTTAATATTAAATTTTTGGATAAAACAATGTATATGACATTGTGGACCTATAATATCATTCCTTCACTTTTTAAGTACAAAATATTACAAAGCAACTAAAGTTGATAAGAAAGGCGTATAAAGAGCAGAATCAAACCAACTAACTTAGAGAATGCAAGGCGATTCTTATATGCTACTACAATCAGGTCAACCAAGAGTCAGTAAGTCAATCAAATATAATGCCACAAATAAACGCTCTCTCAAATTTGTCATTGTAGCAACTCTTCTTTCTACACACAATTGAGAATCAGCTGGTGAAATGTAGAAATACTATTGTGAAGTACTAGATTTGCTGGGAAAGAACTATTTGCAGCTCCAGACTTTTTATCACCCTCAAATACTTTTGGTTATTGTATTTTGGTCCACTTTCAAACGTGAACGACTGAATTTCTTAGTGGATCAGAAAGTAAATTCAGCATTGAATAGACCACATAAACCAGGAAAATCTCAGGCTTGATGTACAGTTTGAGTGAAAAGAGCCATGTTACTACTGTATCAGGGCATTATTAATAGGCCCGGCCTAAAGTCCAAGACATTTACCCATCAGAAGGTTACATTAGTAGAAATCAGATGACTGCTGCACTGGACATAATCACAATGTGCTTTTTACCAAGTAGCCTGCTGACATTCAGCTTTATGGTTCCAAAACTCCAGCCGGGTTTTAGAATAAAGTGGCTTTTTATAACTTGCTTTTAGAACTCACAGGGGTTAGGTTTGGTTTGGGGATGATGTCATTATCAACACAATCACAATTTCTCTCGAAATGACAAAGAACAGAAATTTGCAAATGCAACACCTAACGCTGCGCCCCATCAAAAGTCTTAATTTTAACTCATTTGATTAAACTTTGAGACCCAAGTTTAAAAGTATTTTCCTCTATTGTTCCCTACATTTCCTGGGGTTCATAGTGCAGGTAAACTAATCCTCAGTCTCTAGCAGGTCAATTTTTTTCTTGTCTATCAAGGATACACCTATACATTTGTTTGCCCTTCAAATGATGTTCATTCCATGCTTGATTTCCAATTTGCATTTATCCTTAAGCTCAACAAAGGCTGTAAACTTAAAGTGAATCAAATTTAATGTCAGGAAACATAAAGTATACATTTTGATAGAAAGAATAAGAGAATAATGAGACAACTCTGAAATGACAATGGGAACACAGAGACCAATGAACATATGAGCAGGAATCACTGACTGTGGCATTGCATGTTGGGAAAGTCGTTAAAAAGATGTAGGGTACCCTGGACTTCATAAATAAAAACAGAGTATAAAATAAAAGTTATAATGAACCTTAATAAAACACCAATTCAGCCTCAATTGGAGTATTGTCTAATTCTGTGCAGTACACTTTAGAAAGGATGTGAAGACTTTAGGTACAGTGCAGGAGTATGGAAAATGATTCTGGATATAGGACACTTCAGTTATGTAGACAGACTGGAGAAGGTGGGGTTCTCCTTCAAGGAGATTAAGAGTAAATTTGATCAAGGTGCTCACAATTCGAAGGAATCTAGATAGAATGGATACAAGAAAACTGCTTTCACTGATGGAAGGGTCTAGAAAAGTAAATTAACATCGACATGAGGAAAACAATCATTTACACAGAGCAGGCTAAAATCTGATATGCACTGTCTGAGAGTGGGTAGAGTCAAATACAGCTGGGGATTTTTAAAAGAGAACTATCCAGATAAGCATGCTTAAAGAAAAACAATGCAGGGATGAAAAGAAAGGCAGTAGTTTAGGACTAGCTATATTGTTCTTGCAGAGGGCCAATGCAGATACTGCTTTCTAAACAAATTCCTTTAGTGGGGTAGCCATTCTAAATATTTTTCTAATTAACCTGTACAGAGATGTTATTACACACTTCTGGAACATGTGGGAGTATTGAAAATAAGAGAAACAAGCTGAGTAAAAGACAGTGGCAAACAAAGTATGATATTTAGACTAGTTTCAAGTTATTTAGGTCTTTTACATTGTTTTCTTTTCTGCCTGTGCACAAAGAACTTCCTTTTTAGAATATAATCAACTCTCTGCACAGTATCATTGCAATTAAGATTAGAGATAAAGGTTTTAAGACAGTGGTGAAACTTCTAAGCCATTGAGAGACAGCAAACCTTTTGCATTGACTTTATATACAAAGAGATAAGATTAGATTAGATTCCCTACAGTGTGGAAACAGACCCTTTGGCCCAACCAGTCCACATCGACCCTCTGAAGAGTAACCCACCCAGACCCATTACCCTCTGACTAATTTAGCATGGCAAATTCACCTGACCTGCACATCTTTGGACTGTGGGAGGAAACCGGAGTACCCGGAAGAAACCCACGCAGACACAGGGAGAATGTGCAAACTCCAAACAGACAGACAGTCACCTGAGGCTGGAATCGAACCTGGGACCTGGTGCTGTGAAGCAGCAGTGCTAACCACTGAGCCACTGTGTATAGACAAAAGCATAAAAAAGCCATTTTATCCAATCTGCCCATGTCAACATACAACCTACAAGTGAGAAAATTGTCCTAATCACATTAACCTACTCTGTTCCTATGTTCCTTCAACGCTTTTCACCCTCACCTTTCCTTCCCTCACCAAATCAGTGTCAACAAATTTCCCAACTCATTCTGTAACCCTGGAAGGGAATTCCACAGACAAAAAGTTTCTCTCACTACTATTTAGACACCACAATCTAACCCCAATGTCGAATATCACTCAACCACTCTCCAGGGTGAAGGGCTGTGAAAGCCAGGCAGGAAAGTGAGCTGAGACCACAAGACAATCTCACCTCGTACTTAAGGAAGGGTTCAGCAAACTCAAAGGGTTAAAACACCTACCCCTTCACCTAAACCCTATACTTCTGAAATTTCTGTCATTTACTGTTTGACATTGCTTGCACTTAATCTTGCACCTATGATGCCTTTTTCTTGGCCAAACTATTGCAGGAAGCAATTTGCTCATATTTAACTTATCGTATCTGTATTTTCCTATCAGTTTGAAATGTTAAATATTTCTAACCTGCTACCCTGTAATCAATTTTAAAAATAAACAGTTCAATTTTTTCAACACTTTCTTGTAAACTTATCTGGACGGGGCATTTCTTGACAGTAAGCTAAGTAAACAATAAATCACTAGTTTTATTGTATGAAATAAATACAATTTTATAACACCAATAAATCTGAAAAGTTTAAAATAAATAACGAAGCAGCACAAAATGATTTAACAATATCAAGACCCAGGACTACGATCATGATCTCAGAACAGTTTGTAGGAGAGGACTTTCAGATGGCCCCAGAGCAGTGGAGAAGGGGAGGGGTCTTATACAGAGTCAGGTAACCCTCAGGAGGATTAGGCACTCTCTTAAGGTGGGAACAGGAGAATAGCACCCTCGAAAATTGCAGAAAGACAAGAATATGTATCAATTATGCATAAATTCATTGAAATGGTCACAGAACTCAAAGAATTGTCAAGGCTGTCAAAGAATTGTTGAACAAATTAGAATTACTGGCGTTGATTTTTAAAACAGTGACATCATCAACAGACAAAACTACATTCGCATGGCTGGTGAGGTTTGCTCATGGTAGCTTTATGTGAGTTGGCATGGAAGGGGAGGTCAATGGGTGGCATGTGAGGGCATGGGTTCACATGAATTAAAACAAAGTTGGCTTAGGGGCTACAAATCACAATCGTACTGAGTACAGGGTCATAGATTAGCATAGGTGCTATGAAGGGTAATGAGCATTGGGTAGTGTGATGTTGGGCATCTGAAAGCCCATGATGGTGATGGGAAGGGTGTGGTAGAAGGTAGTATAAAAGGTTTGAAGTGTCAGTGGGGATGGGTACATTGGCATACAGGATATGAGGTGATTGGGAGATGCATGGATGAGGCATAAGGAGTGTGAGCAGGGATGCTGTGAGACATGAGACCAGGATGATGTTTCCAGTTCACTTTTACAATATTCTTTCAAGCAATGTTGCTGCACTGAGTTAGGCCTTGCAGCCAGCCTGCAACTGTAGCCAATGGCTTCTGGCCCCATTCCAGTTTTGCCAGCTGACCGCCCAAGAAATGCCACTACTCTGGGGAAAAAAATTTTTTCACAGTACAGGTTGAGTTTGTAGAGCTGAGAAATGCCTCATCTCTGCAATCAGCAGCCAATTATTAAACTTAGGAAGCACTGCGAGAGAGGAAAGAGTAAGGGATATGAGCATTCCAGTCCTGGAAATTAACTAGAAATCTAGCAATGAGTCTTGACTGAAATATAGCAGGACTGCACAGAACAGCATTAACTTCAAAAGCAAGAAATATTATGACTAAATGCACTGACACTAGGTTTCTCCTTAACAACCAGCTGGAACTATGCCAGAAGGATATAATAATGGTCAGCTAACCTGCAAGAAACTGGAGCAACATGTCACTCAAGCAGACTTAAACTCAAAGCAGCTTTGAATGAGGAATACAAAAGTCAACTTTTCTTGTTTGTTGACATAGAATGCAAAACTTTGCAGCTATTGGCTTGATTTTAAATCAAAATTGCTATGCAAAATAAGACTGTGGTTAAAGCTAGTTCTTCAGAGCTTCAGACCACATCTTTTTTCCACTTCCTCTTTCTCAAACCACTTGCTGGTGTCCATCCGATTTTGCTGTTTGGATTCTTTTCATCAGTCATCGTCTTTAGTTGAAGGGAACAATTCACACCACAGTTCTTTCAATAGCCATTCATATTGTAAATGATAAGAATTCCCGCATAGGCTGGTTTTGTGCAATCGAATTGCATTTAAGAATAAGGGCATGGAGATTTGCAACAAAATTATACATTAGAGCAGCCTTTCAGCCCATCTTAGTTTATCCATCTTTCAATCACCAGACTATAGCATCCAATTTATTTCTTAAAAGAATGCAGGGTTATTCCCACTACTACACCATCATTCCTTGTTGTAAAAAGTTAATAATTTCATTTTTACTAGTTTGAACCTATGTCTTGTCTCTTATACTTGGAATTTATTATGTCTGTTTGGCAGTGCACTTGATTTCCTGACCATTAATTTTCGTGGACAGTGCATTCAACTAGTCACAAAATCTAAATTCTTAACCCACTGCATCTCATGTTCTGATATGTACGTATTATGCAAGAATCTGAGCCAGGCACTCAACCTTGTAAAGGTTCTCCTACGTCATTTATTAGTATCCAAATGCCACAAGAAAACATTACACTGAAACTATCTTTCATTTCAGAATTGTGTTTCTTATGTTGAGATACGTTTCTGTGGGACTATGCAGATATATTCCAGGCTGGAACAGCTATGCAACAGATTAACCTTTTTTTTTGTCGGTAAATATATTTGTCGCCGTTAATGTGATTTTATTTCTTCTGCACAGTGTGTTTGAATAGACATGATTTGGAGATCACACAACGCCAAGTTATAGTCCAACAGATTTAACTGGAAACACTAGCTTTCGGAGCACTGTTCCTTCATCAGGTGGTTGTCAGGCGTTTGAATAGATTTTTCTCTCCTTTTGAGGCTGAATCTTGGACAATCCATCTTTCTCCTTGCATTAACTGCTAGTTTGAGTCATCTGTTTTGTGATTGCATATTTCTACAGCTGAATACACTCCTCCCTCTTTCCAAGAGATACCTTGCAACAAATTTTGATGGTGAACTGACTATTAGGATTATTACAAGTATCTGAATTGTATATACTCAAAGAATATTAACACACGCAATCTGGATTTCTAAAAATAAATTTCAGTCAGATAAATCAATGGTACAATCTTATGATCTTTAAAAAAATACATCTTTAGCTTTATGGATATAAAGGCTAACAGTGCCAAGCATGTTCTGCCAACACATGCTCACACACAGCCTTCAGCATTATCTGAAACAAAACAAAGAACAAGAGCATGGTATAATCCAGAGAACTGAGAGGTTCCTTGACTGCACTTGTTCTCCCCCTCCCACTCCAACAAATACAATCTTTCATTTTGCATTGAAGAATCAGTTATTTGGTGCAACATCGGTGCTATGGCATTTAAAATGGTTGTTACATGGCTAGAAAAACACCTGTGAATTCAGCACTCAAGCTGTTCGGATTCCCTCAGTGTCTACTGCAATCCCCTGTACAGAGTTATTTAGATCCCTAAGTGAGGAATCCAGTTTCTTCCTATGTTAACACAAATGCAAAGGCCACCACTACTGCTGATGATATCAAGACCTGACAGTCACAAAGGCCTCACTTTAGACCAGCACAAGACAAATTTGTTATTCCCTGCTGAGGTAATGTGAAACCACTGTAATTATTCATAATTGTGATAAATGAGCAGAAACATTGGTAAAATGCAATGTTCTCTAATGTGTATATTAAAATGATACATGTGGTTTTAATTTTGAAAGCAATTAGTTCTTGAACACTTCACATGTTGTGTTGACAGAGACTACCCTTGTCAATCACTACGATGTGCACTGAGTCATACCTCCCACTGCACAAAGGTCACAGAAAAGCTTTTCAATGGCAAAAAGAAACAGATGCTCCCAAATTTAGAAATGGCACAAGGCAGAACTGGGGAAACAAGTAGATCTAGGCCATCCCAACAATAGCCGTTACGCTATTGGCATTAAACCAATATTATCATCTTGATTCTTGATTGAAGTGCTGGTTCCTGAAATGCAGGTTTCATGTGGCCAACGACAATCCCAGTGTAAACTTGCTGGATTCACTAAAGTGGGCTTGAGAGAAGAGCCACTGCTTCACCAAACAAGTTTGCACTGGGCTGGCACTGCCTACACAAGACTTGCATTATGGGCACCAGTAGTACTACCCTCCACTGATATTGAAATCAAGTGATTGTCATTGCTTTAGGTCTGAAAGGATTACTATTGAGGAGTGCCATAAGTACTAACCACAATGATGTTATCTTATGGACAGAACAGCTTTGACTCTCAAAGCAGAGAGAATTAATGTCTAGGTCTCTTCATAGTTATTTTGACAATGTCAACCAATTTCTAACATGCAATAAGCTATTTCTTGCTAACTACAAGAGACTCTTCTAGTTAGACCAGGAAGTGACCTTTCTCAACCTCACGAGACCAAGGAGACCCTACAGTTTCCTACACTTAGACACATTGGTAGCAGTAGAGATCCAACATATTCATACAAGAGTTGCTTATCACATTTTGATTTGTTGGTCAAAAGTGATTTTAGTGTTAGAATAGCAATGGACTTTTATGGTTTTATGTATGTTGTTCCTATATACAATCAAGTGTGTATTGTAAGAAAATACAACAGTGATACAGTTGAAAAATACCTCTTTCCCAAATTTAGTTCATCGACCAGATGATAATATCGAGCAACAATGCTGTCGGGAACTCGACTTGACTCCATTGTAGAGTTCAGCTGATGGAAGAGCACCTGTATGAAGATGCAGTCAGAGCTTTCAAATTAGATCAGGCATTTTCCCCTTCCATCGTCCTATCCAGAAGCCTGTTCGCTGCATTGGTTGTTCTTTCTGTGACCGGTCTTTAAACTGCCCCGACATTTGTTTGAACCTTGATCTCATGGAAATTATACATGTATTAGTTGAAAAACTAAAACAGGAACACAAGAAACACAGGGCCAGTTGTCAAGAGTTTTACATCCATGAGCAGCACCATTAAAAAAAACCTGCAAGACATTTCTAACTATGCTGCCATGAAACATTTTTAGTAGCTTCTGGAGAGATATAGGCTCTTTAACTGTTTGTAATATGATCACTCTAACAAGATTACTGCCTTATAAATCATTTCCATAAATAATGTCAATATCTTCTATAAAGTGGTTGCTAAGTCACAGCCTCTTAAAAAAAGAGACATAGCATGAACAATACTACAGTCTCAAAAAATGAACTAGACATAAATGGTCCCTAATTTAACTCTGCATAAGTGTATGGGTTATAAGGTAGTTAGAATATTACATTGACAGCAATATTAAACTGACTTACCCAGCATTAATCTAAAATAGTGGTGAAAACTAAATAACAATGTCAGTTACTAACAAATGTAGATGTAAAATCAGTGTTCAACGTGATCAGGTTAATTTCCTGCCTGGATGGTTAACTTGATATGACATCTACAGTGTCAAAATATCATATAGAATGACAGAATGCCATGAGCTCTTTAAATATCTACTCAAATTAGACCATCACACACAGGCTTGACGTTAATCCCACCAAAAATAAGTTAGCATACAATATAAGTACGACTAAGTCACAGAAATCTGAAAGGTCCCTGTGTTGATCCCTTTGTGTGCTGAATTATCTATTATCAACTAGAGAGGCAGCAGAGGCATTAGAGTTTGCTTCCAGAGTCATAGTTTAGAGACGGGAAACTAGCGAGGGTTTTCAACATTTCTACTCATATTGTACAATAACTCATGTTGGAAAGTACATGAAAGTCTGACAGTGGGTAATAACTCCAAACTGGCTCACACCTGTGCCACCCTGGCAGGTACTCAAACACGAACGACCATGTGAAGACAGCAACGGAGGGTGTTTTAATGCCAAGGGAACCCAAGAGGGAGCAAATGAATTTTAAAGACAATGGTTTTTACAGTGATCAGATCTGCTTGCTTCTGGGGAGGTTTTGTCACAAATATGTAGTATTTTCTCAACAACCTCTTGTGGATAGTTTCCAGATGCTCTCTCACTTAGACTTTGAACAACTGGAGCATTCTTCAGATAAATCACATAGAAATCGATGTTCTGGTCTTTCCTTCTTAGTATCACTCAGTGAAGTCCAGCAGGTTACCGATGGCTTAAAAGAAGATTAAATGTAATCACTCCTTCTCTTCAGGCATCCTGAGGTCATTCATAGCACCATGTAAATGTAAGCTTTTTGTTCCAAATTCTTTGCTGCTACAGAATAAAAATTCAAACCCTATTTGAATGTAAGGCTTCACACTGAGTGGCAGGACACTGCTTAACCACAGGAACATCTCTGCCAAGCCTGATGCTGTTTGCACTTCTGCATTTTCAGGCTGGGGTGATTGAACATACCACTACAACAATAGCTCTGACTGATTTCCTGGTCCTTAGTGTCTCTGCCATCATCTTTGCTGAATTTAGCTAATTCGGCATGGGCTCAGGATATATATGTGGTAATCTATGAGTAACTTCTTAACATTTCTCCAGCATTGCATTCATATGATTCATTATTCAGGCATTAAAAATAATGCACAATAGGAGGCAGTTTTGCCATGAGATTGTATGCAACAAGATTTTCATGCACAATCAACAGTTTTACTATCTGATTTATACCAATGATGGAAAGTATGGTTTCCTCTGTAAATTGGTGGAAACTTCAGTAAACCAAGTATAGGGACCACCCCAGGGGCCACCCAGGTACATAAAGCACAGAAACTTTATTTTAACCAAACACCGAAAAGAAACAGATAATTGCCAACACTAAAGAAAATGTTTTCTATTCAAATTGGGAAGAAATAAGATGCCATGATGACCAATACTGCAGTCAGATTAGAGGAAAATTATAACACATCAAGCCCTATCAGTGCTGCCAGTAACTTGGTAAAACAAAAACTGCCAGTGTAATCAAACTTGTTGCCAGGTAGCTTTGTCTGAAACTTTTGACTCTTGGTGATTTGCTTAATTTATTTGTAATCTATACTAGCATAAAGAAGCTTCCCACCAGATCAGGAACCTTTTAAAACAAAATTTCTATTGCTTAGTCTTTCTCTTATGATGTCTTGAGATACTTATTTTGTGAAAAGACGCAGTACAAATATAACTTATGTAATTGGTAATGCTCGGACACACTTTCTATTAAAAAATCACTGGATGCAATCAAGAGTGGAAGTGCTGGCTGATTTATTCCCATATCCAGACCAGAGGCACTCAAGGAGGATTGTAGGTTTCAGGCTGCTGCCCCAGATGATGTCAGCTAATTCAGCACAGACTGAAGATCAAACCAGGGACCTTTTGATCTAAATGGCTCAATATAACACCAGGGAACACATTTACCCATTAAGTCAGTGGGACAGCTGATAAAAATGCAAGTTTAAAAACTAGAAATTGAAAAATACTCAACTTTGTGCATGCTGTGTTAAACACATGGAAGTCATTTGAATGTTACTTGGTTGAGTTGCCAAACCTCCACCATTTGAGCAGATGACAGTTATCTAGAATGCTGAGAGATCCTGCAGTCATGTGTCCATATACACTACAAATAGGAGGAAAATCATTCACACCAACAATCATCCATCCAGTGCATACCCTTGCATAACCTAAATCTTTCTTGACTGAACGCAAATATAGACCCTCAATTTTGAAGTTCAATGTTGATTTGAAAAAAGATGGTGCAGATAACAAAACTCATATGGCATGTGGAAGCAAATGCACAAAGACGTTTGTTACTACTGCTTTTTGTGCTTAAACTGGATTTTCTCTATAAAATGTTGCAATCTAAGAAACCAAATAACACCAAGTCGAAGAGAGCAAAACAAGCACTGAGTAGAGTGAAACACTAAGTTAATCCTAAATTGTGTCACAAACACGGAACTTCACAAGACAATTATGTTTCAAAAAGGTCCCCTCTGACATAAGGTGACACAGAACATTCTGAAAAAGGGTTGGTGAAGTGATGATACACATCAGTTGGTGACATGTGATCTGGTTGCCACGAGGTGAAGTAGTCAAACAGAAACCCACTGAACTAAGGAGAGTTGTCTTAACACCTTTTAACAGTACAGTACTCCCCTGTACCTGAAGGGGAAACGTTCCAAGACCTACTGAGGAAGCCCAAAACCATTCATTTAAATGGGAAACATATCTTCCCAGCAGCCTCCTGGTCCCTGGTTGGGTAACATGTGGGTAACTGAAACTGCAGAAACTGGACCCATGGGTACAGGGATCGCCCTGTATATCAAAAAAGGACAACCTATGCCGGAGATGAAGAAGCAAAGGAGCTGCAGCTGTGGGAGTATTATCTAAAAATAAAAACTCGTGTATTAACGACCAAACAGAATGCTACAAAGATTCCAGTTTCAATTTGGGAAAAAAGAGAACATAATAGATGGGGTGCTTGAAGAATTATAAAATTGAGAGTCACCCTGGTGCTAATTGGATTTGGAAAACTTGAGTAAGGAGTAGAATAGTTGTTGAAAGACAATGGAAGTTTTGAATTGATATGGCGGAAGAGAAAGTGAAACTGCTGGAGAACTGGGAGTGACTGTGTGTTTGTTCCTGTAATGCTACATATCTGCTCGAAGTGATACATTTCACAAAAAACTTTTGTAATATATATGTCGGTTACGTTAGTTCTTGCAAAAGTATATTTCCTTTAGTTTGATGTATTAGTTGCCTATTGAGAAATGCTTAATCGAAATTGATTTTAGTTTGATTGTTACAGTAAAAGTCTTGCATCAGAAATGTATCTTGGTGGCTGCTTAACCACATTAAGAATTGGGAAAACTTTTCTGTACCACACCTGGGCATGCAAGAGATTTTGTGCAGCCTAACACAAAGTACACAATGCTCATTCACCAAGTTCACCAGGTTAATTGTGTACAGGAATTACAAAGGACAAATCACAAAGATTGTCAGGTCCTATAGTAATATTATCAGTTCCTCCCCTCCATGTACATAGGAGTTTCATAAGCAATGTTAATGTGAATAAAGACCAGGAATAAATCATCCAGTATCATGTTCACATCTATCCTGCACACTTCAAAGCCAGAAACATGTTGCTATAGTTACTTTTTTGTATCCAAATAACTTCGGCAGTGAAGCTTTGTTTCATACCCAAATGTAAATCTCTAAATTCAGACTGAACACCTCCATCCATCTCCACCACTTATTTTCAGGCAAAAGGGAATGCCAGAAAGGTGGTGTTCCAACTGACTTGTAAAACCGTACAAACATATGTTTAGGCCAAATTCCGTAAATGCAGCAGAATCCAGTTCTGCCCTCAGCAGTATCCATACTGAAATGCACTGGAGTCACTCCAGACATTAATGTAAATGCTGTATTGAAAGTTTGTTTTCAAGTTTGGCAATTGATACTGTCCCCTCCCCTAAGTAACTGCTAAAACATGAAAATAAATTCCAATTCTAAATTGATCCCAGAGAGGAGTGGCAATAAGCCATATGCAGCACTTCTCACTTCATCATTTTAACTTTGACCTATATTTTACTTGAAAAGCACAACAAAATATAGTTTGTGAAATAACTGTCAATATACTTCTAATTCAGTGTTTTTACTGTTGTTCTGTGCATCAACTAATTACTTATTGAAGCTTCAAGCCTGGACATCAAGCACAGCCCAATTCTACTCTCAATGGTTTGTTGTCTAAGCTGTTTCAGCAGGTGCCATTGAATGATTAGATTAGATTGGATTACTTACAGTGTGGAAACAGGTCCTTCAGCCCAACAAGTCCACACCGATCTTCCGAAGAGCAACCTACCCAGACCCATTCCCCTACATTTACCCCTTCACCTAACATACTACAGGCAGTTTAGCATGGCCAATTCACCTAACCTGCACATTTTTCGACTGTGGGAGGAAACTGGAGCACCCGGAGGAAACCCACACAGACAAGGGGAGCATGTGCAAACTCCACACAGACAGTTGCCTGAGGCGGGAGTTGAACCCGGGTCTCTGGCGCTGTGAGGCAGCAGTGCTAACCACTGCGCCACCGTGCCGCCCAGCAATCATACAACAGCATATATTTATATAGCACCTTTAATGCAACAGAAAGCCTCTCAGGCATTTTAAATCAGTATTATAAAACAAACCATGACACCAAGCCACTTTAGGAGCTATTAGGTCAGATTATCAAAAGCTCGCTCAAAGAGATATGTTTTAAAACAGTTCTTAAAGTGAGGAAAAAAATAGATGTAGAAGGACTATACAGAGTTTAGGGCCTACATAATTGAAGACAGCACACCAACGATAGACCAATTAAAATCAGAGAGATGTTCAAGAGACCAGAATTTTATAAATGCAGGAAGTTTGATGGATTTGGGAACTGGAGAAGACTGCAGAAATATGGAGTGCAACCATGGAAGAATATGAAAACAAAGTGGAGAATTTTAAAATTGAAGTATAGTTTTAGCAGGAATCATCATGAGCCAGCAAGAACTGGTCTGAATCGTAAATGGGAGTTGGTTCAAGAAATGACAAATACAACAGTGTTTAGGGTGACCTCACGTTTGTGGAGGGTAGAATGTGGGAGGCTGACCAAGAATGAGTTGGAACAGTCAAGACTACAGGTAATAGAGGTAGATATGCCGATGAACTAATGGCACAGATAATAGTGAATGATTATGATGTAGTAGGCATCACAGAGACTTGGTTACAGGGGGGTCAGGACTGGCAGTTAAACCTCCATGGTTTTTCAACTTATCGAAAAGACAGAGAGGTGGGCAGAGGGGGTGGGGTTGCCTTGTTAGTTAAGAACAAAATTAAATCTATGGTATTGAATGACATAGCGTCGGATGATGTGGAGTCTGTGTGGGTGGAATTGAGAAACCACAAAGGCAAAAAAAACATAACTGGAGTTGTGTATAGACCTCCTAACAGTGGTCAGGACCAGGGACACAACATGTACCGGGAAATAGAGAAGGCATGTCAGAAAGGCAAGGTTACATTGATCACGGGAGACTTCAATATGCAGGTGGACTGGGTAAATAATGTTGCTAGTGGATCTAAAGAAAGGGAATTCATGGAATGCTTACAGGATGGCTTTTTGGAACAGATTGTCATGGAGCCCACAAGAGAGCAGGCTATTCTGGACCTAGTGCTTTGCAATGAACCAGACTCTATAAAAGATCTTAAAGTAAGGGAACCCTTAGGAAGTAGCGACCATAATATGGTAGAATTCAGTCTGGAGTTTGAAAGGGAGAAGGCAAAATCAGATGTAATGGTGTTACAGTTAAATAAAGGTAATTATGAGGGCATGAGAGAGGAACTGACTAAAATAGACTGGAAACAGAGGCTAACCGGGAAGACAGTAGAGCAAAAATGGCAGGAGTTTATAGGTATAATTGAGGACACTGTACAGAGGTTCATTCCCAAGAAAAGAAAGATTAACAGGGGAGGGACTAGACAACCTTGGCTGACAAAGGAAGTCAGGAAATGTATTAAAGAAAAAGAGAGATCCTATAAAATGGCTAAGAACAGTGGGAAATCAGAACATTGGGAAGGATACAAAAGCAAACAGAGGATAACAAAGAGTGTAATAAGAAAGGAGAGGAACAAATATGAAGGTAGGCTAGCCAGTAATATTAGAAACAATAGTAAAAGTTTCTTTCAGTACATAAGAAACAAACGACAGGCAAAAGTAGACATTGGGCCACTTCAAACTGATGCAGGAAGCCTAGTGATGGGAGATAAGGAAATAGCAGGAGAACTTAACAAGTACTTTGCGTCAGTATTCACAGTGGAAGACATGAGTAATATCCCAAAAATTAAAGAGTGTCACGGGGCTGAGTTGAGTATGGCTGCCATTACGAAAGAGATAGTGCTAGAAAAATTAAAAAGTCTTAAAATTGATAAATCTCCTGGCCCCGATGGGATACAACCTAGAGTTCTGAGAGAGGTGGCTGAGGAAATAGCAGAGGCATTAGTTGAGATCTTTCAAGAGTCACTGGAGTCAGGAAAGGTCCCGAATGATTGGAAGAT
>NC_057742.1:10790035-10837069 GCF_004010195.1 Chiloscyllium plagiosum
CTTACAACAGAGTGTTACAAGGGGACATAAATTTAAGGTGAAGGGTGGAAGGTATAGGGGAGATGTCAGGGGTGGGTTCTTTACCCAGAGAATGGTGGGGGCATGGAATGCACTGCCTGTGGGAGTGGTAGAGTCAGAATCTTTGGTGACCTTTAAGCAGCAATTGGATAGGTACATGGATGGGTGCTTAAGCTAGGACAAATGTTCGGCACAACATCGTGGGCCGAAGGGCCTGTTCTGTGCTGTATTGTTCTATGTTCTAACAGCAAAGCTTAATCAGATATGACTCACGACAACAATTTTACTTACACACATCCCTTCAATTACAGTAGTATTAAGCTCGAAATTCAAAATTTAGTATATCAATTAATTCTCCACAAATTAATGTGCCTGAAGTTCATTACTTGCATTTAAGGTTTGTACACTTTCATTGTAAAATGTAGATATTGAGATTGTTAGTTAAATATTATGTATCTAATATTCAATAAACCCAAGAAGATAGTTTATTTTACATGTATTTGATTTTTAAAAAATCTCTCTCATGTACTGTCCTGTACTGCCCACAAGGTGTTCTTTTCCTAGATGAAGATGTAAGAAGCTAAGCCCTGCATGTTTTGCCTACGAATAACTAAAAAGGTTGCATTATTGTAATTGATCTGGTGTTGGACTGGGGTGTACAAAGTTAAAAATCACACAACACCAGGTTATAGTCCAACAGGTTTAATTGGAAGCACTAGCTTTCGGAGCACTGCTGGATAACCACCTGTTGAAGGAGCAGTACTCTGAAAGCTAGTGCTTCCAATTACACCTGTTGGACTATAACCTGGTGTTGTGTGATTTTTAACTTTATAGTTGATCCAGCTTGGTTGTTTGCAGATGCAGTAGAAGCTGTATCTCTCATTAACCTTTTTATTTTTTCTAAAAAAACAGAAGCTTGTAGAGTTTTGCCCATGATTACTATAAAGGCAGTGTTGAATTTCAAAGAAAATCAAAACAGAAATGGACAATATCTTACAGTCGGCCCATAACTCAGCCAAGGATAGCCAATAGCAACGCTGAGGAGTGGATATTGTCCACTGAGCTCTCCTTAACTGAAGAAACTAAAGCAGAATCCCTGGAATGCAAGACGTGGATGTAACTGAGGAAGAGATCTACAAATGCAGCTACCCAGCAGAATACGTCAAGATTAAAAAACATACAAAACATATCAAGCACTTGGTATTTCATGAGTTACTTGCATACTGGGTATTCCTTAATACTCAAGTAGCTTAGTCCAGTCAGGAGACATATATGAATGTTAACAGAATTAGGAAGCATAAGATTTTGAAAAGACCAGCCTTGTTTCTGTATGCATAAAAATCAAAGTAATGCATCAAAAGCAGTACCACGGCAGATACAGTCTGTTCTGATATAATTCAACAGTTCCATTCCATGCGGTCCCACGTTATAAGAAAATCCTGTAATAGCAGCACCATTTAAACCAATGGGACAGGAATCACATTATAGCCAATTCAGGTAAGGAAAGTTCGCGTTCTACAAATAATGGTCTAAATTCTTCAATCGTGCTGTAGCCGATTCGCATTGAAGAAAAGTGAGGTATAGTGGAACCTACTGGAGTGAAGTCCTGTTATGTATGTAGTTTGCTTCACATTTTATTCAATGAATAAAGGAATTCATACAGAACTATTATATGTGTGTGTTTGGCATGTACTTTCTTGCTCATATTTCATTCTAAACTTAGAATGGTTGAAGATAAATCTTTTAACATTTAAATTATACTTATCTTGCTTTCATCCAGTAGATTATTGAAATTACTGAAGTTATCTCTCATATCTTTTAATATCTAATAGAGATATCTGTTTGAACATCTGCTGTTAGGCTTTCATCCTTGTCATTGCAATGATTTTACTCAATTCAAAAGTGACATCCTCTGTGACTTCACTGCAGTATCTTTCCTCACCCTTTCTGTAACTCCTAATATGGTCAAAAGTACCATCATTCCCCAACGACTTCCGTATGGCTGTCAGCCTGCCTCATTTATTTGCTTTCTCCAGATACTGTCTTAGACTAAATATTCACAATCTCAACATCTTTCCTACTCAATCCCAAAGTGAAGGTCCAACATGTTCTCTTCATCAAAGAGAGTTGACTGTAATCTCTGGCTCTGGCCAATTGCAGCCCACCTGTTTCATTCACCTTCAATATTATTATCTCCAGAGTCAGCCTTTTTGAGGTCTCCCAGCTGATCCACCACTTCCATTTATTGTAAACTTTAGCTCATATAATTCTCTAATGCCATTATGCTATCTTGCACCAATGATTAGCAATTAGTCCTGTTTGTGATCGCCTTCAAAGACTCGCAGGCTAACAACATCTCAAACTTATTTAAGCCTTGAGCTTACTTCTTTGCCGCACTATTGGCAGCATGCCTTCAGCTAATTGAGCCCTATACTCTAATTCCTTTCTTCAACCCACGTTTGTTCCACTATTAAAAGCACACCTCTCTAACAAAGTTATAGATTACCCCTCCTAACATCTCTTTCCTTGGTTAAATATTCAACTTTTGTCACTTTTCCACAATAAAAATATAATATAAAATAAATTCTATTTACTATCTCAAAGGCAATCAAGTAAAATTTGGGATGTAAACCTGGTAAAATGAATAATCAAGGAATTTATTTATTCTAATTTTGAAAGAATAGAAGTAAAATCATCCCACTATCAGCAGCAAATTTTATGCAGAGAATTACTTTAGTATTGATAGTCTATTAAATATTCATATATATGGAACCACAGTATTGGCAACACTCAACATTTTAGTCCCACCCAAAAAGGAACATTTCAGTTTGCTATGCACATACACAGTTCTAACCACTTAGGCCAGCTGCTTACCTTATAACAACAAGCAACTGTCAAATCAATAACAACTAGTACTTAAACCAACAGCGTTGATGCTACATCTGATGCATTATTCTCTAATTTCAAAACAATGCAAAAGAACCAACCTTCAGTAAAGAAACTGACAGTCATTCACTGAATCAATCCCAGTTGAACCCTTTTTAACCAACTCACTATGTTGACCAATTTTTAATGTATGTTTGCTTTTACAGCATCAGCCTGATTCCAATCCAATACAGAAAGTAAAAAAGCTGCAGGCCATACTTCAAACGATGGGTCGATATTTTTCTTTGGCCCTGTTTTGATCTGTTAGAACTAGTTGCACTATAGCTCATAGTCAAAGCTACCCATCAGGAAAACTTCTCTGAGGGAAACATGCCTACTTCAGAAAAGATATCAAAGCAATGACACCATGTCACACAAGCCAAATCTGTTTAAAGATAATTTAAATCTCATTCTATTTTCCTGGCTCAAGAAGTGAATGTGAACACTACTCAAGCATTATACTAAAGAAGATGGGAGCATAGAGGAGAAAAGAGAGGTTGATGCTGCTGCTAATTTACAAAGTATTTATGCACCCAGTCTAAGAAACTCTAGAACACTAATCAAATGCTTTACTATACAGTTACTATTGTAACATACATTTTAGTTTCTCAAAGCTTTTTAAACATAAATGACAGAAAACATGCGACCTTTAAGAATTGAAAAAGTCTTCACCAACAAAGGGTTAACAGCACTGCAATTCACCTTGTCTGGATAGGAAACATGTACTGTAATGCATTTGCTGAATCGTGTATAAAGTTCTATGTGAATAAATGTACTAACAACAGTGATAAATTCTCTCCAGCATGGATCTCTTGGTACAGTTCAAAGCCATTAAAAACTGTAAATACTTTTCTCTCTTAACATTATTCAAACCTGTCAGTCTGAACAATCAGTCAAATCCAATTCATCACAGAGCATGTGGTAATCCTTTTGGAATGCAGAAAATTACTTCCAGATGTGGACCCCAGGAATATTTAAAAACTGTTTGCCCCCTCTTCTAAAAAAAACAATAAATTACTCAAATATATCAAAGTCAAGCTTTTCTTTCTCTTATGAAAATTGTTCTCAACCAGATGAGCATCTGCAAACTTGTCTGTTGAACCGAAGTGAACTGATGTTTATGTTGGAGAGAGCTAGCACTCAGCGATCTGACTTTAATAGAAAGTACTGTCAACATTCCAGTTAGTGGGTTGGATTCATGCTTTGTCACTTCTTCAAGAAAAAAAAGTGAACACAATCTTTATCAGGTATGAGAGATAGAGAGAAATAGTAAAGCTGAAACTCTGACAGAATTAAAATGCAAGGCTTGGTCTACAGTATATTTTGAGCAAAAGCCTCATGTCCCATTTGTGCAGCAGCACTGAAATTAGACATTAGGATTTACAATTACAGCCAGCTAATTGCTTTGTAGATTTTTGGAATGGGGTTTAACATGCACCATGATTCAAATAACTTTGTCAAAGTAGGGCTCTGTGCATTTCGGAATTAGGGCAATCCTGAAATAATTTGAGCTGATTCCAAAAATACTTTAAAATTTGGTATTTGCTCTTGAACTGGTTACGGCTGAATTTTAAAAAAACTACCACTTGTTTGGGTTTCGGTTTTTCAGATATCAAATAGCTACAAACCTGTTTACGTTCATGATTCTGTACTTCAGAACACATTGTACAAAACTGATATGAGCATTGTTGTTTGGTACACTTCAGAGTAAACCCCAAATCTGTGAATGCTTTGAATTATGAAACTTTAATTCAATAACAAAAAGAAGTAGAAATGCTTGGATTCTGGGAAACAGAAGCCTGTATAACCAGATGATAATAGCTCCACAGACATTAATTAATTGTTTAAAGGTATTAGGGACTATTCACAATGAGATAAGATTGCTAAATTGGATTTCTATACATTGAGTTGACTCCAGGATTATGGAACTGCTGATTGGAGATTGGAAGTAGCTGATCCTTTGTAACAGACAATAGTCCAGATAACTCCACCACGCTCGAGGGAAGTATCCCTTACTGACTCACTGGAGGAACTTGGAAGGGTACACTTATCATCGAATACTGGGGTTTTTCCAACTAGGTTCTTCATAAACCACGAAGCCCCGGCCTTCATATATCAGTTGACTGTAGATGATCTGTTCCAAGAAAGCTGTGCATTTTTTCTGGTTTGATTCTGTCTACATCTTTTAAAAAAATGCACACTCTTTATCAGGTAAATAGAATGTGTACTTAAATCTGCACAAACACACCTATTTATGTATTATCAATAGTCATTCACTCAGCGTCATTCTTGCCAGTTTTAAAATTTACATGCTTGCTTATAGCCTCAAGAAGCATGGTCCCTACACATTTCAAAACACAATTGTTCTAAAGCTTAATTAATATTCATTCACCAAATAAATATATTTTCCATAGGGAACATCTTTTTAAAATCATGCATGAGGGCATTTTTCTTGCAACACAGAAGACACTGATTTCAGGTTATTTACAAAAGATTCAGAGGTAAGATCAGGATTTTTGTTCTCAATGAATGCTGTGACTTGGGAAAGCATTGCCTGTAGCAACAACATTAAATGAGAACTGGATAAATAATTGAAGGGAAAAAAATTGGGAGGCTCTGGGGAAAGAACAGGGTACAAGGAGTAATTGGATATCTCTACCAAAGAGCTGGCACAGGTTCAAAAGACCTTCCTTCTTTGTAACCTGATTCTATGATTTGCTTACATTTTGCCCATTGCTTTTCTCCTCCCTGCTCATGAAATTGCTATATCCTGGTGAGTTTCATTGTGACAGCCTTCTACCTTGCCAGTAGAGCGCTCATCATTTGAGAAGCAGTAAATTTTAGTCATTAGGTTATTTGACCACAAAGCTCAGCCTGATCCTGGTCTTACTCAACAGACACACAAATTTTGTTTATTGGTGATGATGGGACAGTGATTGGACAGATATACTGACTGATTTCTCTTCATTGTGCTATGAGGGTTAAGACGAATTGTAGTGTTTAATTATCAAACCAGCTGAACACAGGTCAAGGATCGAACTTGAGACTTCCCAGGTCTGCAATCTTATCTTGAAGTGCAAAGAACAAGAAAAGCACTCAGCATAAATAAATGAACCAACTGAGAAAAGACAAATTCATGCCAATGAATAATTTGGAAAAGGCACTGTCTTACTAAATAAAACTGTAGTTTGAAATGGTAGTTTTAAAAAAATGCCATTAGGATGTCAGCTGAACTGTCTAATTAAAAAACAGTTTTCACCAAAGTAATTATAAAGTCATTGAGTCATAGAGATGTACGCTGAAAATGTGTTGCTGGAAAAGCGCAGCAGGTCAGGCAGCATCCAAGGAACAGGAGAATCGACGTTTCGGGCATAAGCCCTTCTTCAGGAAAGCACTTCTTCAGCCCTTCCTGAAGAAGGGCTTATGCCCGAAACGTCGATTCTCCTGTTCCTTGGATGCTGCCTGACCTGCTGCGATTTTCCAGCAACACATTTTCAGCTCTGATCTCCAGCATCTGCAGTCCTCACTTTCTCCTCATAGAGATGTACAGCAAGGAAACCTTTCGGTCCAACCCTTCCATGCCGACCAGATGTCCCAACCCAATCTAGTCCCACCTGCCAGCACCTGGACCATATCCCTCTAAACCCTTCCTATTCATATACCCATCCAAATGCCTTTTAAATGTTGCAATTGTACCAGCCTCCACCACTTCCTCTGGCAGCTTATTCCATATACATATCACCCTCTGTGTGAAAAGGTTGCCCCTTAGGTTCCTTGTATATCTTTCCCCTCTCACCCTAAACCTATGCCATCTAGTTCTAGACTCCCCCACCCCAAGACTTTGTCTATTTATCCTAACATGCCCCTCATAATTTTGTAATCTTCCATAAGGTCACCCCTCAGCCTTCAACACTCCAGAGAAACCAGTCCCAGCCTGTTCAGCCTCTCCCTATAGCTCAAACCTTCTAACCCTGGCAACATTCTTGTAAATCTTTTCTGAACCCTTTCAGGTTGGAAGGAGACTAGAATTGCACACAATATTCCAACAGTGGCCTAACCAATATTTTGTACAGCCGCAACATGACCTCCCAGCTCCTATACTCAATACTCTGACCGATAATTCTTCAGAAAAAAAAGTCAGGTAACACCTTATAATTTTGTGTGACCACAGTTTAAGAGGGAAGTGACTTTAAAACAAGTGTACTGCCACTCTAGTTTTGAGGAAGGGTCACCAAATCTGAAACGTCAACTTAGATTTCTCTTCACGGATGCGGCCAGGCCTGCTGAGCATTCCCAGAAACTTCTGCTTTTGTGTGCCGCAATTCCATCTGTAATGTTGTCAATAATTAACCACTCAATAAGAGAAAACATAACATTCAAAATGACTCAAACACACAATGTGCTTAAATAAACAGCACATTATGAGATTTCAGTGTTAAATTGGCTTTCAAAAGTTACATATATGTCACTGCTTCCCAATGAGACAAAAAAACCTGCAGATGCTGGAATCCAAAGCATTCATGCAGGGGGGCTGGAAGAACACAGCAAGCCAGGCGGCATCAGGAGGTGAAGCAGTCAATGTTCTGGTATACCCGAAACATTGACTTCTCCACCTCTTGATGCTGCCTGGCTTGCTGTGTTCTTCCAGCTTCCTGCTTGTCTACTTCTGACTCCCAACCAGTAAGAATTGTGAATCTAGCAGAAACCGTCATTAAATTTTGCCAGATTTGCTCAGCCCAACTGTCAAAAAGACCTGTCTTTCTTGCATAGAAACTTTTCAAGTTCCACACAGGATAATTTATTTGCATTTTTCATGTATTGCATTATAAATACATTGGAGTTGGAGCCAGACACATGAAACTATGAGAACCATCAATGCAGCCACCTCTCAAGAAACAGATTAAAATGGTCCAAATGTGAACTCTCAATCACAACAATCTCATAAACCTCTTGTTAAGCATATATCGTAACTAAATAAACTAAACGAACAAATAAGTGAGATCTTATCTTTCTGCACATCAGACTTTCCGCTCACCTCTACCCCACAATAAATGTATTTTCTAACTTTGAAAATCGAACACACATGTTGGTCACTTGGGACTTAAACAACTAGAGGCAGGAGATTAGACTGTCACTAGGTCCACAGTGCGACAACTTTTCTCTCTCTCCCCCAAACCCTCTCCCTTCTTTATTTTCTTTCCTTTGTTTTTTGGCACAGCGGCTGGAAAAATATCAGCAAATTCAGCCTACTGACAGACTGGGGCCAAGAACCAGGCTTCAGACACAGCTCCGATTCCCACAGGCGGACAGACTGATCGAAAACAGAACACAGTCTAGGCATTACAAGACCTGAACCAGAGCCAATCCGTAAACATGCGGCCTAGAAAACACATTATCGGCACCTAATTTCTCAGTAACTGTTCTCCCACCACCCCCACCCCCTCTTCCCTCGGATAGCTGAAATATTAACAAGAATAAAACCGTAAAACCATTCCCACTGTCAAAACTGTGTCCGATTGTGAAGTTTGCACCAACCTCGTGTCTGGGATTCTGGTAAGAAGCAAACACTGGTGTCAAATCCGTTTGGACAGAAAAGCCGAATGTCGAAAAGGAGACGAAGGCAGGTTAACTGTGTAAACTTTTAGAAACAGGAAAAACAAAGCTGTAATACGAGAACTCTGCCGATGTCATCAGCTCAGCAAGCCAGTTGAAACCCTGTGACTGCAGACTCCCGAACACATCACTCACTGCACCCACCTGTCGAGCATTGCAATGGATTTGCAAGCTTCTGTGATTTCCTGTCTGTCCGCCTGGCAGCACAGTCTGTGCACTGGCAGCAGAAGGATTACAGGGAATGACACAGGCACTTACAGTACAACAGCAACATTGTGAAACACAAGAGTCACTGCTCAGCACTTCAGGGAGAAAAAAAAAATCAGCTCTCCCCGATTGATTTGGAAATTTAACCAGTGAGTAGTGAACGCCACAGCCCATAACGATCCCAGATATGGTTCTGGATGTGTTCCAAAACGCCAGAGCACAGCAAAGACTGTGGTCATCAAAGGTGCTATCAATGGTCTGTGTGTATTTACTAGGCAACAGAACTCAGTCGAGGTTTTTGCCCTAGAGTTCCGGCTGGATGTACATGTGTGCACGGTAGTGAGAGCCGGCCAGGTTTAACTGGAGAACCCTCTATCCCCCTCCTCGAAAACACATACACAAAGTGAACCCAATTCTCACTCACACAAAATGCCACTAAGAACCAGAGAGTGACTGGCAACTTCCATCTCAAAACAAGGCATCAACGATTTCTGGAGAGGGCAGCAAGGGAAATAAATTGGCAAAGGAAAATTATTCTTCAGCAAAACTACTTTTCAATTTAATTCCCTTCGGATTCTAGCTGTAGTTTTAAACTTGCACTGTTCTAGGGCTAAGAAATTGCGATCTTCAACCGAAACATACATCAGGTAGGCATCGGGAACACTTCTTCAGGAAGGGCTTATGCCCGAAACGTCGATTCTCCTGTTCCTTGGATGCTGCCTGACGTGCTGCGCTTTTCCAGCAACACATTTTCAGCTCTGATCTCCAGCATCTGCAGTCCTCACTTTCTCCATCGGGAACACTGTTGCAAGCACCTACGAGCATCGGTGTTGTGTTCATTTTATGACCCCTAGATGAGTCTTTCCTTCATTGTCCAATGGAAGCCACACTTCAAATATCACACTTCAAATTCAGCATGTTTGTGCGCGAGGAATAGTGGCTATTATGCTTCTACTACTACAACCCACATCGTCTTTTGGTACCAATTCAGGACGCGGGAGGGCCAGAATTCTATCTGGAATGTTTCTGCTCCTACATTCTGCCATGATAAGCAAGTCATACATTGCTTCAGAATAGAAACCAATTAATCTAAGTCAAAAAAAAACTTGAGAGAATGACCCCTGAACAAGTGGGAAAAGATAGTTCAGTAAAAACTGGAAACTTCCAGCAGGTCAAATGAGATGCAAGGTCGTTGACCTGAAAAGTTTACAGCTTTTCCCTATGCAGATGCTGCCTGATCAAAAAAGTATTTTTTGCAGTTTCTGAATTCCAGCACTGACTACAAAATCCTCCCTCCACCTCATGGAATACTTACAAAACTGCCCCAAATTAAGTCAATGTATTGACTCATGGAGCATGAAAAGAGGCCATTCAGCTCATCAGCTCTGTTCTATGAAAGAATTGTCCAATTATCTCCACTCCAGGCCCGGATTTTTTCAGGATTATATTCAATTCCCTTAGGAAAGTTATCACTGCATCTGCTTTCTCCATCCTGGTTCGGAATAACAAGTTGATGAGTTGAAAAGCACTAATTTCACATTGTTTTTCACCATTTATCTGAAATAAATCTCCTCAGCTTTACGACCCTCATCCAACAGAGACAATTTCTACATGTCTACTCCATCAAAGCCTCTCACCAATTAAATTAAAATCGGATTTGAAATGGCATGTCAGTCAATCTTATTTACCTTGAAATAAATACATAAATAGTGATTTGATGCAAAATATAAACAAAGGAAAGTCTTGGAATGTCAGTCAGTATTTCTGGAGAGATACAGTCTTATTTTTTTAAGATCGATTATCTTTCATGAGAACTTGTTATTTCGAATTTTCAGCTCCTCAGTATGTTCTGCTTGCTTTAATAATTTGATCTCACTTGATTCTAGGGCTACTAATACAAACGCACTACGCACATCATATTCTCTAAATCGTTTTGACACGGCTCGACTGCAGAAATCTGTAAATTGATACAAATTTAAACCTGAACAGCTTTTTGTTTTGAATATCACCTTTCCATACTTGAATCAAAAAGAATTTGGCAAAATCAAATTATGAAATATTTTAATGCTCAGCGCAGAGAAAAACACCAGAGAATTCTTACATCACACCATTTTTAGAAGAAAGTGGCAAATTTTAGTAATGCTTGATTTCTTGAAACATATTCAAGTGCCTCCGATTGATTCAAATATGCACTGCTTAGCAGCCAGAAACATTGCATTGCACTTAAGCATGACCTGTCTATGGATCTGATACCGAAAACTGAAAGCAGCTGCTATCACCTGCACACCATTAATTATTCCACCACATGCTAAGCATCGAAAGATTTACCACAACTAGCTCAATTTTCATTCCAAGACACGTTAAACCAATAGTGTGATACTCTGGCAAGGGAGTTTATGTGACACAGTGGTAATGCCGACACCTCTGAGTCAGAAAGCCTGGTTTTAAGTCCCACCTGGTCCGGAGTTGTGTAAAAACATCTTTGAATAGATTGATTAGAAAATATCTCTGAGACTCTGATATTGGTGGGATATTCCTTTCCTGAGGTGTGGTGGGCAGGGCAAACCATCAGTTGAATTGCCCCGGAGGGATACTCCCCATCATCCCAACAGCTCAGCAATTAAGTTTGGGCACAAAGTCCGAGATTGACCTTCCTGGCTCACCAATTATGACCTTTAAGATGTCGAGTAATTACCACTTAAGGAGCTCATCTTGGATGTGAAAACAGGAAAGTTCAGGCCTCATTGATTGAAAGAAGGTAAACACCCTTCTGATGCCATCTAGGACTTGGTGCTTTATTGATCTAAAACACAGTAAGAGTTCCTTTAAAAGTTGAATTGATTCTTGCTAATCCTCAGATAATGCCTACAAGTAATGATGGGGACAGTGGCTCTTCTGGAACTTCAGGAAGAAACAGTGCCACCATTTACTGTTTACATTTACTATAACACAATGCAGCAAAGTCCAATCTTGGCTTAAGCCTGAGATTTCATGAGTTCTGATGAAAGTTCACTTGACATGAAACTTTAATTCTGTTTCTTTTCACAGATGCTGACTGACCTGCTGAATTTTTCAATCATTTTTGTCTTTATTTCAGAATTCTAGTATCTGCAGTATACTGATTTTGTCTTAATGAAATTTCAACATTTTGTTGGCATCATTCATCCAGCCTGCAAGCTGAAAACACACACCTTGCACAGGCTCACAAAAGCACACTTGTACAATACTGCAAAATAGTCCAAATTGTACACTGTCAGCATCTAAAACACATAATATAACCAAGCAGTTTCAGCATAGCATCATAAAGGGGAAATCATGCCTAACAAATTTATTACAGTTCTTTGAGGTAAGTGTTATAAAAGATAAAGGGGAATCAAGAGGTATAATATATTTGGATTTCCGAAAGAAGTTTGATTAGATGTCGCACATATGGCTACTTAGTAAGACACAATCCATGGTGTGAGGGGTTGTACATTAGAATGCCCATAGGATTAGCTAACTAATAGAAGACAGAGGAATGTAATAAAAGGGGACATTTTCAGAATGGACAGCGTGGTGCTGGAAAAGCACAGCAGGTCAGGCAGCACCCGAGGAGCAGGAGAATCAACTTTTCGGGAATAAGTCCTTCATCAGGTTTTTTTCAGAATGGCAACCATTAACTAGTGAAGTACCACAGGGGTCAGGGTTGGGGCCACAATTATTTTCAGTATTGTGGATGACACAGTTTAATATACTCTCACCAAGTTTGAAGCCAAAACAAAAATAGATGGAAATGCAAGTTGTGAGATGTCAAAGAGTCTACAGAGGGACAGAGATAAGTTAAATGAGTGGCCATAAAAAATCAACAAATGGAACACAATTGGAAACATGTGAGTTTACACACTTTGGCAGGAAGAATACAGGAGTTGAGTATTATTTAAATGAAGCAAGATTGCAGAAAGTTGCAGCTTGGGTCAGTTTTAGTTTTGGTCCCTTATCTAAGGAAAGATATACTGGCATTGGAGGCAGTTTAGAGAATGCTCAAGTTGACTGATCCTGGGTATGGGGTGACTGTCTTATGAACCAAAGTTGAGTAGATTGAACCTGTTTTTCAATGGAACATAGAAGAATAAGAGTTGACCTTATTGAAACATTGGGCGGCACAGTAGCTCAGTGGTTAGCACTGCTGCCTCACAGCGCCACGAACCCAGGTTCGATTCCAACTTCAGGCAACTGTCTATGGGGAGTTTGAACGTTCTCCCCCTGTCGGTCCCTGGGTTCTCTGGTTTCCTCCCACAGTCCAAAAACGTGCAGGTTAGCTGGACTGGCCATGCTAAATTGCCCATAGTGTCCAGGGATATGCAGGTTAGGTGGGAAATGGACGGTTATAGGATAGGGGGTGGGTCTGGGTGGGATGCTTTTCTGACAGTCAGTGCAGACTCAATGGGTCGAATGACCTGCTTCCACCCTGTAGGGATTTTATGGTACTTAACAGGGTAGATGCTGAAAGGTTGTTTCCCACTGCGAAATAATAAAGGACAAACTCAAAATAAGAGTTGCATATTTAAGACAGAGATGAGGAAGAATTTCTTCTCTCAGACAGAAGTGAGTCTTTGGAATTCTTTACTGCAGTGGGCTGTTGAGGCTGAGTCGTCAAGTACATTCAAGGCTGAGATGGACAGGTTTTTAATTAGTAAGAGAATTCAGGGGTTTGGGGCAAAGTCAGGAAAGTGAAGTTGAGGATTAACAGATCAGCCATGAGCTCGTTGAATGGTAGAGTAGATTCAATGAGCCAAATACCTATTTCTATTCTTATGTTATTTGGTCTTATATTAACAACAGTCTTTATGAATTGCCAAATAGTAAAAAAAACTTTAAATGAATATGCTGGAAGTACAGCATATGTTGATCACTGTTCAGTGATCCTCTGCTGGTAAGCATTATTTGTGAACAACATGAGTTTTGTGTTCAATGTGGTAGCAACATTTTCGAATGCAGAATAGCTAGCAGATTGGGCCTGGGTTCATTCATAAAAGATGGCCACAGGCCAAGGTTATTCAACCCCCTACAGCAATATCCCAACACGAATCAGAATACTTAGGAGGGGATTGCTAATTACTCCCTGTCAAACCTGACAACCACAAAAGCTTGCAGCACAGTACATCAGAAAAACAGAATGAATGTCCATTTTTATAATATATACAAAAAGTGGAATTCAGCTCACATTTGTGATCTTGATGGGCAAGGCTAATCAGTTTTGGAGTGTGGACAGGAACTTTAATTTCACAGGCATTTAGTAACAATTAACAGCAAGATAAGTTTGAAACTAACGTTAGTACAATCTCGATAAAAAGAAATAAAACAAGGTAAATTGCAGAATATTTTCTTTAGATGCTTGTTTCTTTACAAAAAGAGGAAAACAATTTCAGCTCAATATGAGTTTTCCTAGAATACTCTTTTAATTTGACGATCAGAAGTTCTCTAATATCTCATATTTTTGATCAAAATCATGACTGTTCATTTTGGAAATAATGTAGCTTTAAACATGGTTTCCAAAGCCCTCCTTTTTCCTATAATAAGAAAATGAAGTTGCTGATTGGAACGAGACAGAACACGAATAATCATTTTGTCACCCAGCATTTAACGTATGTGAAACTGGTGAGTCCCAACTAAACTGAAGACTAGTATGAGAGGCCATTTGGTTTTTAAGTCAGGACAGAGAATTGCTCGAAATACAATACTATAGTTTAACATGAGCAGCAGGAATCAGAACTGAAATCTTGAGTTGGCAGTGAGAGTTATCATTTCAATATCATACCATGGAGGAGTGCAGCGATAGCTGTTCTCTCTGTTCCTCCTACGTTGTGTCGTTCAAGTGGCAATTGTTCTTCCCAACTTCAATCTGACTTGTTTTTTAAGTTTTAACTGTCGTCACTGAATCTGAAGAAAGTTTTCTTTGCTGTTCATGTGTCAGAGCAGTCACAGAACCAATATTACTCATCTGTGGATAAACACACAATCTCTCATCTCACACTCACGATGCCTCTTTAATGATGTTTTTGTAGGCAGCACTATTCAAGGCTGCTACAGTTTATGTAGACACTACAGTGTGCTGTTTTAAAAGCTATCAGCCCAGAAGGAAGCTGTTTGCTCCCATCACAACTACATAACACTTCTATGCATTTCCCAACAGACACTTTTTCTTAATTCACATCCATTTTAAAACCTACATAACACAGTTTCTTGGTAGGGTTTTCCACATTTAATTGTCTGTATAAAAAAAACCCAACCTTTCCCTTCCTTCTTTTAATAAATCTTAAATTTATATTCATCTAATTATTGTTTCACAATCAATAGAGATAGATTTTTATTTTGTCATCGAAATTCCTCAAATTCTAAGAGCTTAATTAGACATTTAAGCTCATTCTCGTTGAAATAGGGTGCTACTGCGTTAAATCTCTTTTCATAATTGAAATCCCTCATTCCTAGAATCATTTTAATAAATCTCTGCTATACCATCTTTGACCCTACTAACTCTTAAAAAGTCAGGCCCCCCATTTCTCAGTAATTCCAATAGCTCTTGACCAATCTTGTTCTTCCTGGTTTACATTTTAGTCTCAACTGACATAAAACCTTTGACAAACTTTTGTGAAAGATATAAACCATCACTCAGCAAAACTACGCAGCAAAAGCTCAAATGGATGTATTTTCCTAAAATGGGTACATTTTATTAACTCATGTTCTGTCAAGGCATTTAGCCTTTGTCAATGCTTTTTTGCAACAGATGTATCAATGTTTAGCACAACCAAGCAGCGAAAGACCAGTCCTAAATGGGTGCATTGTCCTGATACAGCTATCTTTCCAAACTCATGCATTGTACTACTACCTTTGCTCTGACCTTTGTATTTCCTTAACACTTAACTTTGTTTTATTTTATCTCTCTACAGAGAGTCGTGAGCACAGCCCAGTCTATCACACAAACCAGCCTTCCATCCACTGACTCCATCTACACTTACTGCTGCCTCAGGAAACCAACTAACATAATCAACCTCCCATGCCGACTACACTCTCTTACACCCTCTTCCATTGGGCAGAAGATATGAAAATTTGAATACACGTACAAACAGATTCAAAAACAGCTTCCTCTTATCACACTTTTTACCCGACCTCTTAAATGTTAATTCCAATCTCTCTCTCTGCACCTTCTCTGCAGCTGTAATACTGTATTCTGCATTGTGTTTTACTACCATGATGCACTTTGTACAGTAACATCTGCCTGTACAGCATGCAAAGCAACACTTTTCACTATATCTCAGCACATGTGACAACAATAAATCAATCAATCATTATAATTCAATTAAATGAAACCAACAGCACAGATCCAACTAGGAGAAAGTGAGGACTGCAGATGCTGGAGATCAGAGCTGAAAAATGTGATGCTGGGAAAGCGCAGCAGGTCAGGCAGTATCCAAGGAGCAGGAGAATCGACGTTTCGGGCATATGCTGCCTGACCTGCTCCACTTTTCCAGCAACACATTTTTCAGCACAGTTCCAAGCCATTTAACACAGCTAGTATAAGCAAGTATTTATAATTTACACCACGTTTCTTCCATTCTAATGACCTGTTTCCATCCTACCTACATAACTATCTCTTCTTTTCTCTGTCAGGTATGCATCAAGCCTCGAATTAAGTGCTTCAATGTTATTTGCTTCAACCACGCTATGTAGCACCAAGTTCCACATTCAGTTCATTCTCTCAAAATTTGATGCTGCCCTGCAACGTGAATCCTTAGACCAAGGTTTCCTAATACAAAGGGGTTAATTTTCACTTTCAGCAGAGTTGGAAAATAGGCATTAACAATTGGATATCCCAGACCCAATTTCCATTTCATCGAATTCAATGGTAAATAAATCCTGAGGAGGTGTAAATTGGGCAGATTTTCCATCATTAGCAGTATCAATGGGAGCAAAACTATTCAAAAAGATTCAAACAAGAATGTCTTCTTCCACTGCTGATGCATTCGTACTGGCCAGTAGTAATAGAGAAAACAGATTCTCATTTTCCACAAAAAAAATCAATTTGAGTTCAAACCCCAGCTTACAACTTAGTTCAACATTTCTAGATTTGTTTTAATAATGAATAAAATGTAAATAAACGTACCACATTTCTCAGAGTTTATCTGCATTCCCAAGGGTACGAAAGCTAAATCAACCAGAGTACCTGTAAACATAAAACGTCAAACTATTAGCAGCATATTATTGAAAAAAAGTCAACCACATCCAAAGGAAAATGAATAAATCCATTGTTGAGACGTCTTTGATCACTAATGTAATATTATAATCATTCATCACTTATTCACGGCATTGAATTTTGTATGGAATCATTCATTTCTATATTCTGGGCAATCTTGATGGTCTATCTATTGATTACCTGAGCTATTCAAACCAGACAATTTCAGGTCGAATTCTTGTCTTGTTCTATTCTGTGAAACTCAATTCAACTCCAGGACTTGAGCAAAAATATTAAGGTTCACACTCCAGTGCAACCCTAAGGAAACAGTGTACTGTTGGAGGTGACATTTTTGACTTAGACCTTAAATCTAGGTCCTCTCGGATCTCTCACGGTGACATAAACGTTCATATGGCACTACTTCAAAAGCAGAGTCAAAAAGTGTGGCACTGGAGAAGCACAGCAGATCAGGCTGCACTCAAGGAGCAGGAGAATCGATGTTTTGGGCATAAGCCCTTCATCAGGATTCAAAGAAGAGTAGGGCAGTTATCCCAGGTCAATATTTATCCCTTAATCAATACTGCAAATTCATATTGTTCCATCAATCACATTACTGGATGGATAATGATGAATCTCTTTCTCTTGGCGCAAGAGTCTAGAACAAGATTGCACAATCTCAAGAAGGGGGATGATCACTTTGGATTGAGATGAGGAGAAAACGTTTGCACTAAGATGGTTGTGAATTTTTGGAATATTCTAGCCCACAGGGCTATGAATACCCAGTATTTTTTAATATATTCAAGACTGAGATAGATGGTTTTTTTGTTGGTTGCTAAAATAGTTAAAGGTTATGGGAATCAGGCAGAAAAGTAGAGTTTTGGCTGAAAATCAAATATGTTGAATGGAGCAACAAACTGTGTGGCCTATTCCATCCCTTATTCCTTTTGTAATAATGTTCTCAAAGGCATTCCCTTACTGTGAGGTGGCATTTCCCAAAGTTCCTTATCTCCAAATTTCTATTATTTATAAATTTCACTCCAAGTAAATACCACAGGCTATTTGGCTATGGGGTATCAGAGTAAAGCCATATCTAGTTCTCACCAAATATCCCACATACACTTCTAATTGTAAGTCAAAGGTCAATTATTTAGTTAAGAACAATGGCAACAGTTCTAAATCAGGAACATTAGACAGAATGGAGGCTTGAAAGTCAAGGGCTATGGCATGAAATAAAATTATATATACATACAGCAAACTTTGTTTTAACCAGTACATTAAAAACCAGCTGTCCCGATCAACCAGCAAAAATTATATACTTGAAATACTGGACATCTACTGTTTTATTGCGATCTCCACAATGTCCGATTGGTCAGTTGATGGTGAGAGCGAGAAACCTCTCTACCATTAAGTTTTATTTAAGGCAAAGTTGCATTATTAAAGTGATTTATGCTGTAAATGATGTGTACGCCCCGCATTACATTTCCATTACTTAACATGTGGTTTTTACATTTATTACATGGACCCCTTGATCAATCGGAATGTTTTATCAGCTGGCACGCTCCTGGTCCTATAGGTGTCAGTTAATAAAACGTTTGCTGTTTATATAAAATAGCATCTGAATGGTGCTAAAGGATGGATAAGGTGGATAATCAAAGGTTCTTTCTCAGGTTGAATGTTTCAAATACTAGGTTAAGGTGAGAGGAGTAAAGTTTAAAGGGGACGTGTGAGGCAATTTTCTTTTTACGCAGAGGGTGGTAGATGCCTTGAACACACTGTCAGTGGAGGTTGTACAAGCACATTTGGTAACAACATTTAAGAAGCATTTAGACAGACACATCAAGAAGACAGGGATTAGAGGGATATACAGACCACAACAGGTAACTGGGATTAGTTTTGATTGGAATCACAGTCAGCACAGACATAGTGGGTCAATGAGCCTGTTACTGTGTTGTACTGTTCTATGTTCTATGTACTTCTTGGAGGAGGTTGCTTATGCCTGCTGCATTTCCTACACTATTACTGTAACTACTTTTCAAAAGTACATCCAGTGGTTGTGAAAGGTGCTATACACAAACAGGTGAATTAGGAGCAGGCATAGATCATTCAGACTCTCGAGTCTCCTCCACCCATCAATAAGATCATGGTTGATCTGATTTCACCACATTCCACCTGCCCCAATAACCTTTCATCACCTTGTTTGTCAAGAAGCTATTGGTGCCTTAAAAAATTTCAAATGTTCTGCTTCCACTGCCTTTTCAGGCAAAGTGTTCAAAGAGTCTAACCCTGTGAGAGGAAAAAATTCTCATCTCCATCTTTAATAGGCAACCCAAAGTTCTAGATTCTCCTACATCTTTTCCACATCCACCCTGTCCATACCTCTTCGAATATTGTATCTCTCAATCATAATACTTATTTCTCTTCTAAACTCCAGTATATACAAGTCTAGAGTTGAGAGTGTGGTGCTGGAAAAGCACAGCAGATCAGGCAGCATTCAAGGAGCAGGATTCCTGATGAAGCGTTTTTGCCCGAATTTTCCTGCTCCTCGATGCTGCCTGACCTGTTGTGCTTTTTCAGCACCACACTCTCGACTCTAATCTTCAGCATCTGTAGTTCTCACTTTCGCCTATATACAAGTCTAATCTGTTCAAAGTCGAGAGTGTGGTGCTGGAAAAGCACAGCAGGTCAGGCAGGAGCAGGAGAATCAACATTTTGGGCATAAGCCCTAATCAGGAATCCCATCTCCAGCATCTGCAGTCCTCATTTTCTCCATGCTGATTTCAACCTGACCTCCCGCATCTGCAGTCCTCACTTTCTCCTAGTCTGTTCAGCCATTCCTCATAAGACAAGTTGTCCATTCCAGGTATTAGTATTGTAAACTTTCTCTGAACTACATCCAGCATTCTTAAATCCTTCCTTAAAAAAGGAAAGCAATAAATGTACACGGTCCCCGTGATGCAGTCTCACTAATAAATGAAGCATAACCTCCCTACTTTTGTATTTAATGTCCTCACAATAAACAATAACGTTCTATAAGCTTTTCAAATTACTTGATGTACTTCCCTATTAACCTTCTACAAACCATACACTAGGGCACCGGGTCTCACTGCATCTCAGAGCTCTGCACTCTTTCACTACTTTTTTCATTCTTGCTGTCAGAATGGAACAATTTCATTTTCCCACATTATACCTTATCCACTCACTTAAGCTACAGTTATCCCTTTGTAGCTCCTTATGTCATAACTTACTTTCCAATCTAGTCTTTTGTCACCAGCGGACTTAGCAACAATCCCTTTGGTACTATTATCCAATACATTTACAGTAACTGTAAAACATTGTGGTCCCAGCACTGATCCCTGTGACACACCACTCATTACAACTTGCCAACCAGAAAATGACCCATTTATACCTATTCTTTCTTTCCTGTTAGTCAGCAAATTTTCTATTCATGTTACCACCACACCATGAGTTTATATTTTCTACAATAACCTTTGATGTGGTACCTTATGAAATCTAAGTATATTGTATTCACCGGAACCTCCTTATCCATAGTACATGTTACTTTCTTATAGAACTCCAGTAAGCTAACTAAACATGACTTCCCTTTCACAAAATTAGGTTGAATCAGGCATGTCTCACCCTTACAATATCACCTCGACTACTGGCTAGGAAATATATAAGGAAGTGGATTGTTAATCTTCTATTCAACATGTGCTGTGGTTAAACACCTGACACTTAGCCTGCAATGGGCAACTGGCTGAGTGAGTCCCCATCAAGGGAGCAGAATGCCATTCTTCAGTTTCAGACATATTTAAACATTGAGCTTTCTCATTATCAACTCAATTAATATGACAGAGCTTTCACCCCTGGAGTCAGAAGGTTTATGTGAAACTCCAAGACTTCAACACAAAAGTTTTGCTGAGATTACATACAAAATCAAGAGAATGCTGCAAATCTTTGAAATATTATACTGAGGACCTAGCTGCTGCACTTGCCTCCAAAACAAAATGATGACATTTGAAAAGTAACCCACTAATTATGAACCACTGTGGGAGATCTGGGAGACGTGATGAGACCGCTTAGAAAAATGCATTGAGTTTTCCTTTATCCTGCCTTCCTGGAAATCATGGGATACAAATGCACTACAGCATACAGACCTGAATTCCTCGGTCAATGTCTAATGCTGAATTGCAAGATCTCAGGCAAGACAACACTTGAGGCTTTCTTCAGACAGGAAAGATATATTCAGCCTAAACATTTGTACCCAATGTTTTGCAGTGACAGTTGATAGAAATAAGTATGAATGGAAGTATTGCACGGGTCCAGTGAGAATAAAGTATCCTAATCACAGCTCACATCCACATGTGCACTCTCTGTTTTGGCTCATACATCCCTTGGACGGAGCACTGGAAATAAATTTCTGGGAATTATATCCCAATGCAAGTTAGGAGAGGGAAACAAAAAGGAAAATTGGTAATTATCTTTATAATAAATAAACAGGGATCTGCTAATCTGCTTGGTCATCTAGTTCAATTTAGTACATTGAAAGCCAATCCATCAAGATGTCTTTAATTGATCTTTATTACACCTTAATAAAAACTCTGTAGCACACATTTTCAAGACCTCAACTATTTTCTCAGGTGTGACTGAGTTAACGGTGAAATAAATTCAGTTTTGTTTTCCTTCATGTGTGAACTACAGCAAAACACCATTTAATCATTTCCCGATTTCAAACACGATTATCGATGCACATTCAATGTTTATAAAATAAACTCAATTCTATTTTTATTAATTTATCTTACTTGCACCATCAGTAAAAGATACTATTTGAATCAACTTGCTCCTTTCTTATTCTTGACCGTTAAAAAGTCTTATTTGTTTCCTTATAAAAAAGCAATGCATCTCATCAGTTTCCTCACTGTAAATTCATTTCTAGAAAAAATGGATACAAATAGCTTAGAATGATTTATCTACTTATTTGGTTTACAACATGGTCAGAAACAATCATCTTCTTCTTAGGGTGTTGTTTAAGACTAAATAAGACATTCTTGCACTCTGGAAGTGTGGCTCCTGAGGTGACTAAACTGTCCAGTGCTGGATCCACATTTCTGACCACAAATGAGGCGGTTGGGGTTTAGAGAGGTGAGTTGGGGGGGGAACAGGAGCGCCTTGGTTTGTAAAATGGTCCTTCTTCATGGCTTTCACCTGGGCCTCTCAGAGATGCTCAAGATTGTTGGCACCTTTAAAAACACTTTTTCTCCAATTTGGACAGACTTCAAGAAGAGATTTTTTTAAAAAATTCATTCCAGGGTGATAAGGTTGCTGGTTAGGCCTGCATTTATTGCCAATCCCTTAATGCCCAGAGGGCAGTTAAGAGTCAACCACAGTGCCATGAGTCACAAGTAGGCCAGACCAGGTAAAGATGGCAGTTTCTTTCCCTAAAGGACATTAGTGAACTAGATGGGTTTTTCTGGCAATCGACAATGGTTTCAAGGTCATCATTAGAATCTTAGTTCTAGATTTTTACTGAATTCAAATTCTACCATCTGCTGTGGCGGGATTTGAACCCACGTCCCCATAACGTTACATGGGCCTCTGGTTTAACAGTCCAGCGATAATACCATAAGGCTGTCACTTCCTCATCGCCGATACCAACAAGTCAGTGGAGATATTGTATTTTTTCTAGCAAACTTCGAGGACAGACTCAAAACATTTTCTCTGTCCTCCTGGTAATTCCTTGCCGTGATGGAACTCGGTGGAGAAAGCTTGTTTAGTGTCAGGGCTATCAGGTGATACAGCCAATCCAACACAGCTGGTTGATAGCAACCAGTGCCTCAGTGCTGGAGGATGTTGGCCTGAGAGAGAACATTGATATTGTAATGCCATTGGATTTGCAATGTGATTCTCCTTGGTGATTTTAATGCTGGGAAACAACAGGTCAATGTCAGTTATTGACAGCTATAGTCAAAATCAGGAATCAATTCTATAAACAATCACAAAGTCTGAGCTCTGACAAATGCAATTTTTTTCCAAATCGTTTTCTTTCCTCTAATTTTGCTCCATTTTAATCTCCTCTCTTAAAGGCATTAATTTGTTGGATACAATACTAGAGTCCTCCAAATGGTTAATCTTCATGAGCCAAGGCAATCAATGTTGCTTCATTATTCAGTGAAAGGCATTGTTATTTAGAGTGATCCTGTCAAACAAATACAGTTAGGAGAAAGGCATTTCTGCCCATCCTGTTATTTAACAAGGGAACTGTGATCGTGCTAACTGCCTCAGATTAGGGGCAAATCCTAGTACCTCCTGGAAATACATCGGTCAAAACCTTTATTTACTTGGCTATTGGGAAAATATTCCTGTCCTTATTTTTAAGAAATATAACTTCACTGTTCCTGAGCACAGTTATCAATCTGCAAAGAGGCAGGTGTTAAATTTAAGTAAATTTGGTGACAGTAACGTGAACTGATCATAGATTTCCCTCCGGAGTTAACAGAACCTCATCATTTTAACTGTACATGGCTAGTGGCAGCAAGGGCCTTTACCAACTATCATTCCCATCTGTGACCATCACTCTGCACCAAGTAGGTATTACACATCATGTTAAACAAGGAATCATTTAAGTGTGGATACAGCAGGGAGCTTTGGTCAAAGGAAGCAGATGTAAAATGAACACACTTCTCTAAACTGTAAAACAAAACAGTCAATAAAAATAATTGTTGTGTGATTTTAATCATGAAGCAGGATTTCTGATTTGTATTGCTTGTTTCGTTTGGTAGTATTCTTTCAAAGTTAGCAAATCCCATGAAAAGGATCATGGAATTTTAAATGCAAATTGAGTTTGGAATACATTCTTGTTTCCCCCATTGCTAAGAACCAAACTGCAGCAAGATTTAACTAGCAAACATGTCTAACTTTAAAATTGAGTTATTGGCAAAATCAGATTGACAATGTGATTAAAATTGTCTAATTTCTTTTTGTAATTATGCCACTTCTGGTTTTATTAATCTTAAATATGTCAAGTAGTACTATTAAAAACATTTTTGAAGAATTTGCATTGAAACTGATTGTGCCAGGCCATGGTATATTTCATGTTTGGCAATACCCAAATGAGTTTCAGCAGGAAATATTGTTTTTGTCAGTTCCAAAATGGAATAGCATACAGGGAGAAGGATAAAATCATTTAGCTCTACGTAACCATTAATAGATAATTTCAAATGTTACACATTACCAGTTTGAAATAAGTTGATTCCTACAAATGATGGACTCCACCAGGGATTAATGCCTACTTGCAAACTAATCAGGTGGTCAGATTTTCATTATCTCGCTTACTAATGGAATGCCATTTGCACCAGAGTTGGTTGATGGGAATCAGATGTTTGTACTGAATGAGTGGCTGCATTTTGCAAATCTGCTCCGCTCGAGCATAGCGACATCAGTCAAAACATTGAATTGAACGTCAGCAGCAAATAGGCGTTTTCCACATAACAAGCAACCTCCGCAAAATCTTTTTCATTAGCCTCAGCATGCTATGAAACTGCTGATATGGCACATCCAAAAGCTAACACATGCAACAGCAACTTCCTTCCTAAAGCATTCTCATTTCACTGTTTCAGACTAATACATCGTTTAAATCCTCATACATCTTATGGCTTTGAAGTTAATTTCAGTTCAACAGTAATACAGGCAGGTCAGTAGATGCTGCAGCTGATAAACATACCAGTCCTGGAAATATCACCTTTCTCTTTGATAAAATACAGCTGATTTTAATAGAGATCAGCTTATAGTGAAAATATGCCAAAATGTTCTTGTTTACTGGTAATTACTGCCAAATGTGGGACTCCTTTTGTACTCTAAACCAACATCCACTAAACCTGTCTCAGATGACTTTGATATTCCTTTTATATTACGGAGCTGGTTTTGAAGACATCTCCACACTGTAATCAATGTGCCCTATGAGACACCAGAAGCATGGAGTGTTATTATGCACAGAAAATATGAATACAACAAATTACAGTCAAGCTTTGTTCTGGTTGAGGCTAGGTTGAATTTCCGTGTGCATTTGCATTCAGAAAAGGTCAGTATCACAGTATAGTGTGATGCCCCCACACTTTCCAAATTACTTGCTGATACTCACACATAAAGAACAGCCAATTGAATAAAATCATCCAACGACCAAATCGATGCCAGCTTGCATAGTGAAGGGCAACTTTACTGAATTTCTACAAACAAGAAATTGGCATTTAAGCGGGCATTGGATAGGTATATGGAGGATAGTGGGTTAGTATAGGTTAGGTGGGCTTGGATCGGCGCAACATCGAGGGCCAAAGGGCCTGTACTGCGCTGTATTCTTCTATGTTCTATTAAGAGATGGAACAAAAACAAAAATTGCTGGAGAGACTCAACAGGTCTGGCAGCATGTGTGAAGAGAAATCATTTAACTTTTCAGATCAAGTGACACGTCCTCAGAACTTCAGAGTTCTGAGGAAGGGTCACTCGACCCGAAATGTTAACTCTGATTTCTCTCCACAGATACTGTCAGACCTGTTGAATGTTTCCATTAATTTCTGTTTGTCTCTGATCAACAGCATCTGCAGATCTTTCAGTTTTCAGCTCTATATTGTGATGCACAAGATATAACCATAGATTGTCAGGCTGTCCATTGTTTACATGTTCATACCAGAAGGGTACATGGCACCAATGCAAGCACATCACTAACAGGAATCCAAAGGGGAAGATGAAAAAAATTGCAGGTGACATGCATTTAGCAGTCAGACGGATTAAAGGTCTGAGGTTTGACATTATTGACCAATCTTTTCAACAAAAACATTCAATTTCAGGATTTTCAAAGTTATGCTGAAAGATCATCAACCTGGAGTGTTGACTGTTTTCTTCCCCACGAATGTTGCCAGACGTATTGAGTTTTTCCAGTATAGTCTGCTTCTATTTCAGATTTCCAGTACGTGAAGCACTTTGTTTTTATTCATTTCTCTTCGCTAATGGCACTGCATAGTATGAGGAAACCATATTACTGGAGGATATGAGGACACCAGAGTACTTCATACTTAAGTGGAGACCTATAATTTCTGAAAAGGTCTTAGAATCTTTCAATAGCATGAGAGGCTCAAATGAACCGCACGTTTTGTGTGCCCTACACACACATTATCAGGGGCTATTTTGACCTTGCAGGCCAACAGTGGGCAGAATACACTGCCTTTATGTTAACAGCATGTTGTCTGCTGCTAGCGGGCTATTACAAGCTAAAATTATCAGCATGGAAGTGCCCAGCAGCACTCACACCAGGATCTTAAATCCACCGACATGAAATCCGATGAACCACCTGCTGAGCCTAGATGATGCAATAACTATTAACAACCCCTGCTGTTTTAGAGCAGATGAAAACAATGTTAATGTGAATAGTGGTAGCACAACATAAACATTCTGCATGGTTGCTGATCCAATAACAGATACAAAGTTTAATGAATACACAAATTACACGATTGCCCTTATACCTGTAATTTTAATTGGTTACAACAAGGAAGAAGAATCAAATATTAATGGAAATTCTGAAGAAATCAATGAGCTTGAACATTCATAGTAACTGCACCAACTGCTGTAAGAAAAAAATAATTCACTACATTTAATTAACGTTAAATTAGTCTCAGGGGCATGATAATTAATGGGGACATGTAACACCACATTTAATTGCAATAGCATATTTTGCCCCTACTTTTCACATCGTATTCAAATAAACAGCTTTTTGCAGTTCAAAGCATACAAAGTCAGAGATAAAGCTAGTAACAAGTAAAATATCATTCTCCATAGGGAATAGGACATTTGCCTAAAGATTATGCACAGATATGTTGTGGTAGAATTTGATACCTAATCAATGGTTGTAGTCTTGAGAGCAGCGTGGGCAGTGTTATTGGTGTGCCACTTTGTCATGCAATGATGCATTAACACAAGGTATATTAATGGCCAGGCTTCACACTGCAGCTATCACTTTTCTCTGCAATCAACCTACGGTAAGTGGAGATCAATTGATTTGGCTCAGTTACAGAAATCAGCTACATCAATATGATTTCATTTGTGAAAATGCATCACACAAATACACTTCAGAAATTTATTGAATTATGGTGCTTGACTAGAAATCCCATGGATGGGTTTAATTTGTGGAAAGTTATGAAACTGATCTGAAGAGGTCTGGTGCCCCCATGATAGTAATCGTATTATTGTGAAAATAGAATAACTAATAAATCAGAAAAGGGGCCTTCCACTCCTAACCAATCTGCTGTACATGTGCTTTCATACTAAGGGGCTGAAATTCAGGAAAAAGCTTTTATCAGGAGCATGGATGCTGGACAGAGCAATAACACAGGCCATTTTGCTCGTACTGAAGTATTATTTTCACGCCATTTTCATTATTGGGCTCGATATGTATAATGAGAGCTGATATAGCAGTCACAGACAGTGTGATAGATGAGCATGTGGTGGAGTGGTTCAGGTTTCTGCAGTCAAATCCAGATTTCAAGACCTCCAACTGGCATTGGAGCTAAGATGCTAGCATTAATGGGTCAGAAGAATGCTGTAAAATCTTTGCAGACTATTCTGGCTGAGGATCTGATGATATTTCGCCCATTAATTTTATTCTCCAATTTGGTTTCAAAATTATGCAGACACAATGGAGAAGAAACATAGTTCAGCATCTTGGTCAAGATGGAATGGTGAATATCAACTGGATTTTCATTAAAAGAACTTTACAATTGAACCGAAAACTGTCCTCATTTAGTATCTCCAGGAACCTCTGATATAGACCTCTAGATAACAAGCAGAGCATCAAACTCTGGAAACTTCTCTCCTCTCAATAGCAACAGCATCAAGACCTGTTCTGAACATCAGAGTAAACAAGGTGATCTAATAAAACTCCTCCTTAATCTGTAAAGGTTGGCAAATCCAATTGATAATCTCACTTCTTTAGGAATGCCACTGAAATGCATGGATTTCTTTTGGCACAATTCACCCAATATTAGTCTAACCAATCCAACTAGTCCAAAGTTATGCAGGTTAGATGGATAGGCCATGGTAAATTCTCCATAGTATCCAGGCATATGTAGGCTAGGTGAGTTAGCCATGGTAAATATGGGGTTATGGGGATATGGTGGGGAGGCTGCGACTGAGTAGGATGCTCCTCAGAAGGTCGGTGTGGACCTGATGGGCCAAATGGCCTCTTTCTGCACTGTGAGGATTCTACAATTTAAACAGATAGTAGAATTTTAAGAAAAAATTGCAATCTGGATTTGGTCATTTTTTTGCACTGCTTTTAAAAATGTCATGCTAGAAGATCGCCTATTTTCCTGGTGGATTAATCACCCTACTATTGATACCTTTTGGAGAAAAGAGTCCTAAATATGCATTACCTTTCCTTACAGACACTGTTTCCTCAAATGCAAGAAAAGCTCAACCTTCCCATGACCTACCCCTGCACACCAGCTTATGACATTTCTTCAACATTGTGAAATAATTTCACTGAATACTCAATATCCTGTTTAGGGCTTGGTCCCACACTTAAATCAGAAATGTTTTGAAAAGCTGAGGTCATCATCTTAGGGTATGTTTCCCAAACATGTTCCAACTGTGACCCAACATTTTGAAAATTGTCACAATTCCTCAGTGATAGCAGTGAGAGTAGTAACCTGTAACTGGGGTCACCGTTGGCAGGGGAAAAACACGACTTTGAGAGTAAGTGCCTGTTGGAGCAAGAACACAATTCTGTTGTAACACAGACTGAGCACCATGATGGCTACATGTCAGAATACAACAAAGCACAATTTTAGGTGGTGACTCCCTTGTTGCCACAGCCCCCATAGTTGGAAGCCTTGTCTTAGAGCAAATGTATTGAACTAGCACTCTTAGTAGCACTGCTGTTGCAGCAAGTCTATCAAACGTTTGAGTGTAGAAATCAGTGCATCCTGTCAAATTTTCCACCGAATAAAAGAAAGGAATGGAAAATTATGCAAGAAGAATTCATCCATTATTCACCTTAATTTCCAATGTGTGCTTCAGGTATTCAAAATTCTGATCAACTGGAACCAACGTCGAAAATATTTTGCACAGCCATCAGATTCCCCATTGCACCAAAAGGTGTACATTCTTAATTGTGGACAGTCAAAAGATCTTGTTATCCCTGTCATGACCCTGCCCTGCAAAATTCTGTCTTCCTCATTTGTGCATCTAAATGGTTAGTGATCAAATTTTCTTGGCTGTTTCAGGAAACCTGCAGTATTTGGAGTCTGGCTGAACGGTTTGAAAATACACTAGGCCTGGATACAACAAAACAGAGATTTCCCTTTTGGTCTTTTAAAGAACGGGTTCCTTTGAAGAGGCCGTATGGAAGATAGGAACACTATGTTAACAGCTCATGGCTCCCTGGTCTGTATGATGCTCAGCACAAGTCGGTGCTATAATACACCAAGAGTGCTGCGCATGGGCTTCAAGAAAAGGGAAGCCAGAGAAGAACAAATCCCCTTCCCACCCACCCAAACAATCTTTGCCCTCCTTGGATAAGGAAGGGAAAGGAAGCATATGTAATGGTGGAAGTTTGAACATTCTCCAAACAGTAACTGGAGATAAAGGTGCCCAAGAGGCATTGAAGAAGACAAGTGTGCAAGGTGGTTTTGAATGCCTCTGGACAATAGGAAAGTGCCTTACGTAAATGACAATGATTTTAATCATATGTATCTTGTTACAATAATACCAAATTATTACAAGAAAGTGAACTCATTCAAATTGCAAATTGCTACATCTTTAGCATTTATTAAACTTGTTACCTAGGACACAAATGCCCATAATGTCAACGGACAGCGAGTGACATTTCTTTCCACAAATTTCATTGCAGTAGCAGCTTGTAAGAGTAATTATAACTCTCTGTTCAAGACTGACAGATTAAACCAGGTGCAGGTTCCACTTACTTATGCTGACACCCTGTCATTTTAATTCTGGTAGATGCTGGTCATAATAAATTAAATTGGAAACCTCCTAGTTTTGAAAGATAGAACAAAAACAGCTGCTGAAGACAGACGGCTGGCAGTTTAATTAACATTGAGTGAAATGTTCAAAGTGGGCTTGCTTCCTTGAAAAACAGCACTGCTATGCACCTTGTCAGAAATTACTTTTCCTCAAGCTCAACCAATGTCTAAGCAACACCACAGTAAGTAAAACCCCAACCTGCTACTACAGTATGTTGTAAAGGAACCATTTACCACAAACAGACACATACTTTAAATCTTGTTATCCACATGCCTAATGGCTAAAATGGCTTATTGATGGGCCTCAGCAAGACATATTTTCTTGAAATGAAATGGCGCATTTTTGGTAGGCAGCATTTTTCATGAATCTTTTTCGTTCATCTTTCCCTTTTAACAACATAATTTCAAGGGCTTGGTCATTGAGATGAAACTAATTGGGTGAGTAAGCATTCATCTTACATGAATTTTGTGGGGATATTTAAACCGATGTCTACTACAGCCATTTTAGCTGTATCTTTATCCAACCTCCTCCTATTTGCACCAATATCAAAAACCACAAGAAAGTAATCAGACATCTGAGCACTAACTGACTGTTTCCTTCTTCGCCCACGACACTGAATAGTTGCATTTTTCTATCACCTCAGCTGAAGTCGGGTAACTTAGCAAAAACCAAAGGTGGAATTTGTGTGATTTCTCTGGTTTAGTAAGACTCAACTGTTCAATGCCTTAACCGCTAGACGATGCTTTGATTCGATTCAGTAATTATTATAGCTTCCCCAAGCCATTCACTGAAGTGCATAATCTCTGTCTGTTTTACGTCAACCTTCCTATGCTCATATCCTTTGTGTGTGTGTGTGAACCTGATGACACATGAACTACAGCAGCAAGCAGTACTAAAGAGTCAGATGATGGAGTGAGCTAGATATTCAGCTCAAGAAAGCCTCTGCCCATATCAAAGTTAAAAATCACACAACACCAGGTTATAGGAGAAAGTGAGGGCTGCAGATGCTGGAGATCGGAGCTGAAAATGTGTTGCTGGAAAAGCGCAGCAGGTCAGGCAGCATCCAAGGAACAGGAGAATCGACGTTTCGGGCATAAGCCCTTCTTCAGGAAAGATTCCTGAAGAAGGGCTTATGCCCGAAACGTCGATTCTCCTGTTCCTTGGATGCTGCCTGACCTGCTGCGCTTTTCCAGCAACACATTTTCAACACCAGGTTATAGTCCAACAGGTTTAATTGGAGACACTAGCTTTCGAAGCGCTGCTTCTTCATCAGGTGGTTATGGTCCAGAATTATACGACACAGAATTTATAGCAACCGGACTGCAGTGTCATGGGATATAATATTAAACAAATTTAACTTGAATGTTTCATCTTTTAGAATGATCACATTAGTTTCGGTTCCTTTATATGTAAATCCCAGAACTTTTTAAAAGTTACATTCTCAAGACAGCTTTTAACAATAGGTGCCAACTCAGCTCAGATTATGTATTGAAGGTGTGAAGTTAAAGTCTATCTGTGTCCCAATGTTAGGTCAGACTGCTTCTATTTCTAAAGTGGGATTTACAGAATTTTACACGGATTTATGCAGTTTTTCTGTAAAATAAAATGTAATTCTGCAAGTACAAATTCACCCCACAAACTTATATGTGCATGTGAGTACCCATTACTGAAATGATAATATCCTTGAGATAGATCTTGGAACTACTTGCACTGATTGAAATCATTAGCTTGGATTGTTTGTTGTGGTAAAACAAAGGTCAAGTTTTGGAATTAATTCAATGTCCTCCTGTAATTTTGGTGACCTCACCACCGTGGCCCTGTCCAGAAAGAAAAAGAATCAGTGCTCGTTTCACTCTGGATTAATTCCAGTATTTTCTGCTGAAAAATATACATGTGCTAAATAGCTAATAGGTCCTCCAAAGTTGTGTCCTGTGGATATCCTAATATTCACTGTCAACATTCACGCACATATTCAAATCCAGCACTCTCAGGAGGAAGGTCGTGCCAGATGTCAGATACTTCCAGATTTCTATTGGGTAATTTAGCAATGGGCAACTCATGCCAATGAAAGTAAGGTGGAGACAAGAGTCACAGACATTGCAGGACAGACAGGCGCATGAAATCATTTACTACCGTATAGCCAAGGTACCCCAGTACAGTGCCCTAAGCAAATTGTCCAGCTTTTACATTGGTCAAAGTTTTTAAAACTTTACTCAAATGAAATTAACACATGGATAATTTTGATAATGTCCAGTATTTGAAGGCTGTCAGTTGTTGGGTTGATGGCATTGAGGTACTCCACCTGTATGCAGAATATCATAGGTACGGAGACAATTTGCTGGTTTTCAATGTCAAGGGAAGCAGAAGTAATATCTTCTGCAACGGAGGGGATAAAATTGGGGAAAGGATTTTAACAATTTCCAAGCTCGTAAACTCCGATCTGCGTTCCTCCTCAGGAAATTCATGTGTAGCCAGACTAACTGAAACTTTGATCCTAAAGAGTAACAGCACAACAAACTTAAACCTTTGTGCTTTTTTAACTTCATAGACTGCCAATTCAAATGGGCTGCTACAATCATTCTGAAAGCCCCATTCGTAACATCCTGTTGTAACAAGGTCAGACAGGTGGGCCTCATAGAATATGAGTTCCTTGATTGGGGCTGTTAATCTGGTCCAAACAGGGAGGCCTCGCTGACAGATATAAACAGGAGTGTCACATGTTCTCTTCACTCTGAGAATTGGCTCTGAGGGAGCTGGATCAGTGTCAAGGACTCTCCTTGTGTAAATAAAGGGTGACTTAGTGACGAAAAAAATAAACAGGAGTATAATATAGGCACTGTTTTATTGTTCAGTCGGTATGTGATTGCATTTACTATTTCCTTCTTGATTATTGTAAGGTGGGATTCGAGATTCGTCCTCATTTCCCTGTGAATTAATTATATGTTGAGGTTTGGGGGTCTGGCTTTGCTGCCCCTTTCTCCTGTAAATTGCTGTTTCTTGTATACAGCTGTTAATGTTAACTGTTTGTAATTTGTACTGGTTAATAAAATATAAAAAAAGGAGTGTAATACATCCTGTTCACTCAAAGAGCTGTCTCTGAGGAACCTGGACCAGTGTCAACTACTATGCATGTGAAAATAAAGAGTGACTTGGTGACAGGATACCAGCGTCTGTGGAGTTATTTCACTGTGAGCAAAAAACCTTAATTATGAGTTGTTCTTGATATTTGTTTTTGTGTTTAATAGTTCAAGCAAAACAAGCAACTCAGCAGCCTGGAAACACTAGGATACTGGTGTCATCTGAGGTTGTGATTTGAACTCTAGACAGTGCATCAGTATGTTGCACCAGCAAACAATTACTGTTGATTTGTTTTCAAGTCCATAGATTGTACAAGTTTACCAAATGGTTAAAAACTAAAGTCACACCCATAAAACAGGAAGCAAAACTGACCACAGAAAAATGTGCAGATTAATTCCTTCAGGGGTTTACATGTGAAACTTCCTAGCCCTTCTCCACTTCCTGCCTATTTCACACACAACAGTAGAGGAACTTTACTTGTGTGGTTATTTGAAGCAGTTAAAAATAATTCGCACTTAATTATTTCAAACTGTATCTAACTACTTACTCCAACAATGTGGTTCAGAGTAAAGTCAATAAATTGCAAGATATATCATTGGAACAGAGAGATTACTCATTTCAGACCAGGACCTGAAGTTGTTCAGATTGCATGTGTCAGCCTGCAATAATCTTGTGAGGCCTAACGAGGATGGTCAATACTGTTCAAAATGTTCATCAGATAACCAAACTGCATGTATTCAGGTAGAACAAATGTGCGGTTTTGACCTATGTTCATCAACTTGTCCTGATTATTCAAACTGCAGTGTGCATAAGAAAGAGGTACTGTTATTTCTTGTCACTAGGACTTAGCTATCGGATCCCTCTCCCACTGCCCACTCCTGGGCCTGCACTCTCCACAATTCCTTTTTGAACCTTGCCTCCCCTTCACCCCACCCCAACCATTCTTCTGCTGTAGATTTACATGCAAGTAGCTGTTCTGGTCTATTTTGGCTTATTTTAATAAATCTTGGCTTCTCCCAAACCAAAACTTTTTCCAGCAGACCATCTTTTTCATTTTTCATTACAAACTTAAATCATATTGTGTTGAGGGCGCTATCTCTAAAATGCTCCCCTGCTGCCACCTCATCCACTTATCTGGCTTTGTTCCTTCTATGTGGTGTCATAAAAAGTTCCCCTGAATACATTTCAAGAAACTCACCCCCTTTAAACCCTGAACACTTATGACTATCCCAATTAATGTTTGTAAAGTTGAAATCTCCTAATATAATTACCCTGTGGTTATTCCACATCTCATTGAATTGTCCATATAACTGCTCCTCTATTGCTGACTGTTTGGGGGCCAATAATGCACTCTCAGCAATGTGACTGCCCTCTTTTTATTCCTTAACTCTACTCAAAGTCCCATTTGAATACATTGCCAAGATATCATCATCCTTACTACAGTAACTGCCTCTTTAATTATATTGCAACACCACCTCCACATTTACATTCTCCCTGCCTCTCCTGAAGATTCCATATCCTGGAGTGTTAAGTTCTAGTCTCGCCCTCACTCATCCACATCTCTGTAAACGACAACAATATCACAATTCCAAGTGTTAATCCACACCATTAATTCGTCTATCTTACCTATAATACTCATGGCATTAAAGGTCAATAAGCCTTGCCTTACTTCCCTGCAACTCAACATGGTTGAACTCTCTCTGCCTTGGTTCATTTACAATACTATGCTGTATCTCCTCCGTGTCAAACTCGTTTAAACACCTTCCCATCAGCACTAGCAATGAGTTTGTCCCATTCTAGTTCATAAACAGACAGTCCTGCTTGTACAGGTCCCACCTTCCCAGAAACTGATCCAAGCATCTAAAACCCTCCTTTTGCATCAATGTTTCAGCCTATTGACAGAAAACACAGACCAGATTTCTATACAGAAAAAATAATCACTATTTATTACAAGTAATTAGATTCTAGCTACGAGTAAACTGTTAAATACCACTGACATACAAGACTACTATGTGTAATTCTAATTCCCTGATAAATGGACCCTTACACACACAAAGAAAGGTAAACATGCAGATCTGTAGGTTGCAGATGGGGGAGGGAAAATGGGAAACAGATTGTGTAGCTTTTGTTTCCAAATTCTGTTATTGAGATGATCTTTATGACTCGTCTACTGGCCTGCATGGTGCATCAGTCATCTTTTTCTGGATGTTTCCACTGGTTGGTAAGAGATATCAAATGGCAGGCACTCTTATAAAAAAGTCTCTTACTTATCAGTTAAAAGCTGCAGCTTACAACACCTGTGGCAGGTTTTCTTCAGGTTTACAGCAAGCTTTGACAATAGAGTAAGGCAAGAGAATACATGATGAATGGTAGGACCTTGGAAAGCCTCCAGGATCACAGGGACCTTGGTATGTATGTCAATCGACTCTTTATGTACCAGGGGACAGGTGGATAAAGTAGTTAAGAAGCCTTTTTAGCCAAGGCATTGAACTTAATTGTATAAAAAGTTGGTTATGCATATCTAGAGTACAGTGCTCAGGTTAGGAGAAATGTGACTGGAGTTGAGAGGGTGCAGAAAAGATTTACCAGGATGTTGACTGGGACAAAAAGTTTTAGTTACAAAGAGAGATGAAGTAGACTGGGGCTGTTTGTCTAGGAACAGAGGAGTTCGAGGGGATACATGATTGAAATGTATAAAATATGAGAGGCATAAATAGAGTAGATAGGAAGAAACTTTTCTCCTTGGTGAATGGATCAATGACCAGGAAGCATGGATTTAAAGGGCAGAAAATTTAGAGGGGCTGTGAGAACAAGATTTTTCAGATAGAGGGTGGATGACAATCTGGAACTCACTGCCTACAAGGTTCACAACATTTAAGAAGTATTTAGGTGTGCACTTACGATGCCAAGACATGTGGGTGAATTGCTGGAAAATGAGATTATAATAGTTAATTGCATATTTGTGGGGCTGAGGACCTTTTTTTGTGCTGTAGACCCCTATGACTCTGAAAGACTGCTCCTGCACTGGGGGAGAACTCAACACTGTTCTGTCTCTAAAATAAAACAAAGAATTGCACTTGCTGGAGATCTGAAACAAACAAAAACAGATAGTGCTGAAGAAACTCAGCAGGTCTGGCAGTATCTGAGCTTCTCCAACAATTTCTGTTTTGGTTTGTTTCACTTCTTTCTCGCTCTCTCTCTCTCTATTGATCTTGTTCCCAGCCCAAGTTGTTCAGTTATCTGAGAACCAATCACTTAGTTATTGGCAGGGGATCACTGGTCCATAGACCAACCAACACCCTTGTTGCCTGCAAAAGCTGCATCAGTAGATCCCTTGGTTCCAACTTAATCTTCAATTACTGCTTGTTCAAATAGTTGTTTATGATACTTGCCATTGGTGTCAGTTTAGTTGCTTTTCAAAATTGAAGCCACCCTTTCAAACACTGGCTTTAAAACAGCACTTTGTCATTTCAGTCCAGAGTTTTAAAAATGTAAAAATAAAAAAAGACACAATCCTTACAATATCTTAATCAACGGTTGTATTTCCAATGATGAAATATACTGGCAGCTTGTTTTTTGTGTGCTTTGAGTCATACAACTTAATGCAGTGGTTGCAGAAACTGTCTCCTCCCTGACATAAGTTCATATAACAGCAGGGGCAGCGGAGTTAAGACTGTTGCACAGGTCTCAACTTGACTGCATGTCTTATGGCTATGACTCAGAACATATGGTGATTAAGACTTATTCCAAGCCTTGACCACTGCTATCTTCAGTCAAATCTCCCGTAGTTAAAGTGCAAAAAGGAAGTAAGTACCTGACTAAAATAAGGTCAACTACAGTTTCAGAGGAAACCGGCATGCAGAAACACATAATTACTTTCAAGAACAACCAAGAGAAGCTGTGTAACTAGCTCACAGCATGAGCACCAGAGCTTGAGACAGCATTGCCCTTTCACCTCTGCCAGCTTATTATTCAAGAAAGTGAAAGTTAGAACTGATTGGTACCTCTCCTTGACAAATGTATCAAAAAATAAACAATCTTAGTAAATAGTAAACTTACATTGACAAAACAGTGACTCAGTGGTCAGCACTGCCACCTCACAACACCAGGGACTTGGTTCAAGTTCACCTTGTGGGCGGCACGGTGGCACAGTGGTTAGCACTGCTGCCTCGCAGCGCCAGAGACCCGGGTTCAATTCCCGACTCAGGCGACTGACTGTGTGGAGTTTGCACGTTCTCCCCGTGTCTGCGTGGGTTTCCTCCGGGGGCTCCGGTTTCCTCCCACAGTCCAAAGATGTGCAAGTCAGGTGAATTGGCCATGCTAAATTGCCCGTAGTGTTAGGTAAAGGGGTAAATGTAGGGGTATGGGTGGGTTACGCTTCGGCGGGTCGGTGTGGACTTGTTGGGCCGAAGGACCTGTTTCCACACTGTAAGTAATCTAATCTAATCTAATCTAAAAAAAACCTTCGGGCAACTGTCTGTGTGGAGTTTGCACATTCTCTCTACGTCTATGTGTGCTTCTTCTGGGTGCTCCAGTTTCCTCCCAAAGTCCAAAATGTGCAGGTTAAGTGAATTGATCACACTTAATTGCCCGAAATGCCCTGGGATTTTGGGGCTAAATGGATTAGCCGTGGGAGTTATGGGTGGCTCTTATGAGGGTTGGTGCAGACTTGATGGGCCAAATGGCCTGCTTCCACACTGTCGGGATTCTATGAACACAGACAATAGCTATTTAGCCCATTGTGTCTGGCCTGGCTCTCTGAAGGACCATATAGAACATGGGTATAATATCATTGCAGAAGTGAGGCTCAGATTGCAAGGCCCGATCACAGAAAAAGCAATATACCATTGGCAAAACTGAGAGATTCTTGCTATCAAACAAGCTACGATAATGAGAAATAAAATAGCTTTGCCAGCACGTCAATCGTTGCTATCTGAGGCATCCTCAGCAGTCAGCAGGCAGCGCTACCTACCAACATAGCAGCAAGACTTGAGATTTGAGGCATGCGCAACAGCATCATAACAGTGAAAGCTGATGAACTGATCAGACATCTGCATTAAAAACCAAAGGAAAGATGAAGGTCCTCAACATGTTGGTGTATAATGATATTAATTTACTTAAAATGTCATAAACTGAAAAAAAGTAGATTACCTTTATATTTACAGTGGGAGCCATAAGGAAATGCTATTTTTTAATGACTTATTTTTCTTTTATTCTGGCTGGGTTATCTTCTATAATCTATAGAGCCCTCTCCTAAGCAGCTTGACAGCTAGTATCATCACACATTTTAAACATAGCTATGGTTCAGCTACTCGTGCCCAAATCAGAAAGTCATGGGTACAAGATCTAATTGAGAGATATGAGCAGAAAAACAAGACTGACACATTGCACTGGCCTGAGGGAGGGCTGCACTGGCAGTGGTGCCATCTTTCAGGTGAGACGTTAAATCAAGGCCACATTTGACTTTTCTGGTGGATGAGAAAGATACCAAGACATATTCTAAGAAAGCATGGGAGCTCTCCTTGCGTCTTGTCCAGTTTATATTTTTCAAGAAACTCCACTAAAAACCAGATTATCTATTCAAGCATCCTACTGCTATTCGTCGGACATTGGTATATGAAAAGCCGTGCTTCTGCTTTTAACTGTTTCAGAAACACTCGCTTGGCTGTAATGTGCTTTGGGATGTTGTGATGTCATAGAAGATGCTATATGAATGTACTGGCCCAGGAGGGAGTACAGTGGAGGTTCATTGGGTTGATTCCGGAATTGAGAAGGTTGGCTTATGAGGGAAGACTGAGTAGACTGGGACTATACTCACTGGCATTTAGAAGAATGAGAGAGATCGTACAGAAATATATGAAATGATGAAGGAAATAGATAAGATAGAAGCAGAGAGGTTGTTTCCGGTGGATAAAACTAGAATGAAGGGGCATGGCCTCAAAATAAGGGGATGAAAAGTAGTACTCAGTCGAGGATTGCTAATCTATGGAATTCCCTGCCCAGTGAAGCAGTTGAGGCAATCTCATTGAATGTTTTTAAGGCAAAGATAGATAGATTTTTGATCAGTGAAGGAATTAAGGGTTATGGTGAGAGGGTGGAAAGTGGAGCTGAGTCCACAAAAAGATCAGCCAGGATCTTATTGAATGACAGAGCAGGCTCGAGGGGCCAGGTGCCTTACTCCTGCTCCTATTCCACACCTGAGCCCAATCCTGCCCTTGTGTGCAGCAGGAGGTGCTGGTTGGCAATCAGCAACAGATAGGGATTTGCCGTAATTTTCTTTGCCATTGTTAAAAGTACAGAGGCCAAGTATAATGTTGAAAAAGATGCTCCACTGAGACCAGTGAACTTAGCAAATGACCAGGAATAAAAACTTTGTCTCTTCTAGTCTTTAAAATCCAAAGGAAAAAGCAAAATAACAAAGAAAAATTATCAGGAACTTCAAAACAAAAATGTTTAATTTTCTAATATGCTAATGTTAAGGCAATACATGAATGAAACAAGGAAATGGAAGGTATTGTTTTCACAATGGGAATAATATTCTGTAATGCCAAGCAGCAGGTTACTTTGAGACTTGAATTGTTGAATCACAGAAAAAAACTACCACTGGTATTCAGTCAGGCTACCCACATTTGACAGTGACTGTTCAGGTCATGCCTGGGACATTCTCTGTTTATGTATATCTTATCTCATTTAAAGTAGTTTAGTATCAATCAACTTTTTCTCATTAAATTCACCTCAGGTTCTACTCCTTATTCTGACTACAGTCCACTTACACTGAAAATGATTTTGTAATTCAGTGGACTCTGTGACCCTATCAATACAAGAGGAGGTGCTCAGTGCTGAAGATTACAATTCTAGAAATACTAAAATTTCAGTAACAGGTCTTGTACATCTCTTTGACTATACTTCACGTTATTGTTGATAGTTTATCAAAAGTAGTTCTAAAATTTGAAAACTGCAAGATTTCTGGGACTTGTGTAGAAGCTTAATTTTGCCAGGCTAATAGACTTACATAGCTTCAAGTAAAATGTATGTGATTTTTAAAAATATATATAATTTATGAGATATAGGGTTCATGGGCCAGGCCAGCATTTATCATTTGTTCCTCACTGCCCTTGAGAAGGTGGCAGTGAGCTGCCTTCTTGAACTATTGCAGTGTGGGGGACCCATCATGCTGTTAAAAAAGGAGTTTGAACTAGCAACAGTGAAAGAACAGCAATATTATTCTAAATCAGTGGTGTGCCAATTGAACAGAAAATCGCAGATAGTGGTGTTCCCATCTATCTGCTGCCTTTTCATTCTACATGGTAGAGTTATGGGTTTGAAAGTTGCTAACTAATTGCTGGTGAGATGCTGCAGTGCAACTTGAGGGCGGTACACCCCGCTGTCATTATGCACGGATGATGGAGTAACTGAATGCTGAAGGTGTTAGATGGGATGCCAATTAAACAAGCTGCTTTGTTCTGGGTGGTATTGAACTTCATGACTGTTGGAGCTGTACCTATCCAGAAAAGTGGAAAGTATACCATCATACACCTGGCCTCTGTCTTATGGATGGTGGCTAAGCTTTGAGGAGTCAAGAGGCAAATTCTTGCCACAGGATTTTTAGCTCTAACCTGCTCTTGTAGCTGCCCTATTTATGTGGATTCTTTTCCCTGACTATTTGATTTCCATTTCTGGGGATAGAGTGTCCCCAATACTGACTTCAAACCCTCCAGCATCCACAGTTTTCTTAAATATACTTCCTCACACCCTGCTTCCTAGAAGGATTCCATTCAATTTTCCCAGTTTCTCAGTTTTGATTGCATCCGTTCTGTCACTTTTCACCAGGGTGGCTCCAACATGACATCCTTTTCCTCAATCAAGGAACCGTCCCACCATGATTGATATGGTCCTCATGGAGCCCATGTCTGACTATCTCCCACATTTCTGTCCTCACATTCCAAATCCTCTCACAGCAACAATAGGATTCCCCATGCCCTCACTTTCTCCCTCAGCAGTCTTCGTAATCAAGGATCATCCTCTGTCACTTCCACCACCTCCAGCTGGATACCAGCAAATACATCTTCCAGCTCCATTGTTAGCATTCTGTAGGGAACCAACCTCCTGCTACACTGTCCAAATCCCCAAACACCTTCCACGTGAAGCAGTGTTTTAGTTGCATTGCTTTTGATATACACACATACACACACACACACACCCACCCACCCTCATGTCTTATTTGTGTCTTGTTGACTCTCAGCAGAGCTGAATCGTATTCTCCTTTTCACAATTTTGTTACATCTTTATCTATCCTTCAACACCTTTGTCTTTGATTCTGAGCACCTTTACAATCTACCAATCCACCAACTCCCACACTTACCTTGACTATACATCCTCACACTCTGCTTCCTTTAAAGGCTCTATTCCATTGATTCAGATTCTCCATCTCCATTGCACCTATCCCAAAGATGCCAGCCTCTACAAGGGGGCCTCCAAAATGTCCACCTTCTTCATTGACTGAGGATTCTACACAACCATGGCTAGTAAGGCCCTCATTTGTGTCCAACCCATTTCCCGCACTTTGGCTCTGACCTCTTCTCTTCCATCCCACAACAACGATAGGGTGTCCCTAGCCCTCACTTACCATCCCACCAGCATCACATCCAAAAGATCATTAGCCATCATTTCCGCTACCTCCAATGGGATGCCACCACCATATCCCCCCCTCCAGTCCTTTGTTATCCTTCCACAGGGACCAATACCCTCTGGGAGACTTTGGTCCACACCTCGTCCACTCCTGCCTGTTTACATCCTCCCTCTTCACTATCCATGGCCCCAGACATACCAACCATGTGAAGCAAACATTTACTTGCACTTCACTAAATCTAGTTTACTGTATTCACTGCTCACAAAGTGGGCTGCTTTACAATGAAAAGTCAAAACGCAGGCTGGGCAACTGCTTTGCAGAACATCCACATTCTATTTGCAAAAATGACCCCGAGCCTGCCACTTCAACACACCATGTTCCCCAAGCAACATCTCTATCTCAGCCTTGCTGCAGTGCTCCAGCGAAGCTCAGCGCATGCTGAAAGAATGGTATCTCATTTTCCACCTGGGAACCCTGCACCCTTCCTGCTCTCTAGCCTCCATTTCCATCCCTTGTTCACTCCACCCCGATCCCCATCTTCAGCATAGAGAACAACTTTTTCCCAGCTAAAATCAGTTCTGAACAAGGGTCACTGTTCCCAATATATTAAGTCTGCTTGCTCTCTACAGATGCGGTCAGACCTGCTGAGTTTCTCAATCACATTCTATTTTATTACTATTGGTTACATGGCTTGTCCAGTTTAGGTCAATGGGAAACCCCAGAATATTGACAGTAGAGAATTCAGCAATACAATACTGAATGTCACAAGGCAACAGTTGGAGTCTCTCTCTTGTTGGAGATGGTCTTTACCTGATACATTTTTTGAAGGCAATATTTCTTGACATTTATCAGTCCAAGTCCGAATGCTTCCAAGTCTTGTTGTATTTGGACATGGACCTGTATTAGTATGAGTGGAATCTTGAAGGGTGCTCAATATTGTGCAATCAGCAACAATATTCCACCTGACATAGAAAGGAGGAAAGGTCATTGATGAAGCAACTGAAGATGACTGTGTCTAGGACACTATCCTGATGAACTCCTGCAAAGATGATCACCTTCTTTTTCGCTAAGTATGATTCCACCAAAGTAGACTTTTCCCCAATTCGTATTGACTTCAGATTTGTTAGGGATCCTTGATGCCATACTCAATCAAATCATAAAATCATACAGTAAAAAAGCCCTTTGGTCCATCAAATCACTACTGCCAAAACTACACTAAATCTACATGAGTCCCACTTTCCAGCACTAGGTCCATCGTCTTGAATATTATATTTCATGTGTTCACCCAATTACTTTTCAAAGACTGTGTGATTGCCCACTCTCCCAGGGAGTACATTTCAGAACCACTCTACCATCTAGGTAAAATAAAGATTGCAGATCTCCTCTCTAAATCTCTTGCCTTTACCTGAAAAGCATGTCCCTTTATTACTGACCCTTCAACTAATGGGAACAGCTTCTTTCTATCCACCCTGTCCATAATTTTATACAATGAAGTCTAGATGTGAAGGGCAGTCACCCACACTGCACTGTCATGTTTAGAAAAAGACAGGTCAGTAGCTGGGCAGGCCTTACAAAAATCAAACTGAGCATCAGTGAGAGCGTTATTGTTCTCTACATGCTGCTTGACATTACTGATGAGATGGTAGTTTGCTGCACTGGATTGCTCGTGCTTTTTTTGGACAGTTATTCCTGGGGAATATTTGAATTTGAATTTATTTATTGTCACGTGTACCGAAGCACAGTGAAAAGCTTTGTCTTGCGAGCAATACAGGCAAATCACAGAGTTAAGTAGCATAGATAGTAAATAATAGGTAAACAGCGAAAAAAACAAAAACAGGCACAGGCAAATACTAAGAGTTTGTGAGTCCATTCAGTATTCTAACAACAGTAGGGTAGAAACTATTACAAAACCAGCTGGTGCGTGTGCTCAGGCTTCTGTACCTTTTCCCCGATGGTAGAGGTTGTAGAAAAACATTGCCAGGGTGGGATGGATCTTTAAGAATGCTGGCAGCCTTTCCTAGACAGCGGGCCTGGGAGATGGATTCTATGCATTGTGGGGTAGAAGCCAGTTACGTAACTGTATTGGAACACATTGGCTGGGAATGCAGTAGTTCTAAACCACAAGTCTTCGGCACTATTGTCAGAATGTTATCCGAACAGTATCCAGCGCCTTCAGCCCTTTCTTGCTAGCATGTGTGTGAATCAAATTAGCTGAAAACTAATAACTGTAATGCTAGGGACTACAGGAGGAAGCAGGGTTGGAACATCCACTTGGCATCTGTGGTGAAGATGTTTGCAAATGCTTTAACCTCATCTTTTGCATTGCTGTGCAGGACAACTCTATAAAATGGAATATCACAGAACCTCATTGTTTAATCATCCACCAGTATTCACGACTCGATGTGGCAGGACTCAGTTGAGATCTGTTCCTTCAGTTGTAGAATCACTCAGCTCTATCTAAAGTGTGCTACTTACACTGCTTGGCATACAAGCTTCATCAGGTTGATACCTCATTTTTAACTGTGCTGTTGCTGTTACTAGCATGTTCGCCTGCACTCCTTATTTTAACAGGATGGATCCTGTGACTTGGTGTTAATGGTAGAGTGGAGGGATATGCTGTTAAAGATTAGAGATGAATATAACTCTGCTGCTGATGGCCGACAGTGCCTCATGGATGCCCTATCTTGACATGCTAGAATGGTTTGAAATCTATCCTATTCAGCATGGTGCTAAGGTCACACAATACGATAGGCAGTATCCACAATTTGAAAGGTGGGACTTTGACTCCACAAGGGCTGTGCAATGGTCACTCCTTATATTGATTCTGTCTTGAACCTAACATCTGTTAATGGGAGATTGGTGAAAACAAGGTCAAGCATGCATTTTTATTCTTGTTGATGTAATGTCCTTTACAATTCAGCCTGATCAGTCAGTAATAGTGCTACTGAGTTACCCTTGGTGAGAGACTTTGAGGGCCTCACCCAGAGTACACTCTACATCCTTGCTACTCTCAGTGCATTCACCAAGTTGTGCTCAACATGGATAAGAACTGATTCATCAGCGGGGGTGGGGAAAGGAGCAATTGGTGTTAATCAGCAGGAGGTATTTTGCCCACATTTTACTTGGTGTCATGAGACTTCATTGGGTTTCACAGTCAATGTTGAGGACTCCCAGGGCAACTCTTTAAAAGAAGAACTTTGCAGGGTTCATAGAATGTAATTCCATTGCCTTGGTCTACTTGGTTCTGTTCCTTTTGACAGACTTTCTAATGTCTAGATATAACTGATGGCTTGCTGGGCCTTTTCAGAGGCTATTGAAAAGTCAATCACATTATTATGGATCTGGAGTCACATGTAGGCCATACCAGATGAGGTTGTTACATTTTTCTTTCTTGTGGGTAACAGTAAATTGATAAATTTAATAATAAACACACAGCTTCCTTCCATTTTCAGTCTCTCTATTTCTGAGGTACTAACTTCTTGCTGGGATATAGTTCCTCAGGTATGGTTCCCCTTCTGTTCCTCATTCTAGTAGCCAATCTTCATGTGTGAGCTTTCAATCATGTGACATTCAATCATGGAAGTAGTGGCTGAACACTTGCTTGATATTTCAGTGTGTCCTTCACTACAATGATTATGTGCCATAACCCAGGCTGACCTTCTCTCCCTTTCCCAGATTAGGTACAGTATGTGCTCAAACTGCAATAAACTAACCCAGCACAGACTGAAATCAAATCACAGATCCTCATGCCCATTATTTATAGCACTCCACCAGGCAATGACATTTACCCTTGAAAATATCAGTGCGCCTAAATGAAAGTTATCAACTCAAAATGTTCAATTTTTAAACACTTTAACACATAACGAGGGAACATTACACATTTATAGGGCAGTCATGCTGGTTCATTAATACTTAAGTACAGTACAGCCTCATGATGTGCTTACTTTTCAAAATCAACAATCAATCTAGCACCGTTATTTAATAAATGGCAGTTGTCATTTTAAAATGAAATTCCGCCTTCAAGATCCAGCTCTCAATGAAGCCAAGTAACAGAGAATTAGGTTCCTCTTTCTGACAGTTGGCAAAAAGAAAACTCGATGAGTTCATTCTTTATTCCCTTTTCTCAAACACACTAATCAAAAGCAGGACATGTTTCTCGACAGCAAAGAGTGCTTAGCGTGACATGCTCAGGCTCAACAGTGAACTTTAGCAGGCTTTTTTTTTGTATAGAGATCAGACAAAACCTTTAGGAGTCTGTGGCACAGTGGGAACACCCCTATCTCTGGGCCAGAGCTCCAGCGATCTCGCAACCTCAGTCCTTGATGAGCACAGGTGTGCCATAATGCAGTCAGAACAGTTGATCAGTCTGTACATCCTTACAATACATCTGTGGGAGGCAGTAAGAGCTAGAGAATTTCCTGGTCAGCCAAAAGTGCAGAAGGAGCTGCAGTGCAACACTTTAAAGGACCCTATCTCAGGCTGTTGCCAAAAGCACTCATCATCCTTGTTCCAATGGATTACCACACATAGAGGAACTGGTAGGTGTAAGATCCTATCATCTCCAAGTCAGGCACTATTCCAACTTGAACATGCATTTCAGTTTCTTTTCATTGCTCAATCAAATTTCCGGAAAATTCCCATACACAACAGCACTATAGAAATACCTTTAGACTACAGCAGAAGGACAACTACCACATCTCAAGGGAAATAACATTGAACAATAAATGTTGCCAGTAACACCCGCATTCCAGAGAAAGAGTATAAATAAACTCCTGGTTAGTCTTTCTTCTGCCAATTTCAGGGAATCCAAAGCTAAGTGTATTACTCGAGGAGAAAGTGAGGTCTGCAGATGCTGGAGATCAAAGTTGAAACTTTATTGCTGGAACAGCACAGCAGGTCAGGCAGCATCCAGGGAACAGGAGATTCGACGTTTCGGGCACAGGCCCTTCTTCAGGAATGAGCAGAGAGTGTTCAGCAGGAGAAGATAAAAGGTAGGGAGGAGGGACTTGGAGGAGGGGCGTTGGAAATGTGATAGGTGGAAAGAGGTCAAGGTGAGGGTGATAGGTCGGAGTAGGATGGAGGCGGAAAGGTCAAGAAGAAGACTGCAGGTCAGGAAGGCGGTGCGGGCTGGAGGGATCCGGCTGAGACAAGGGGGGGGGAGGGGGATGAAGAAACTGGTGAAGTCCAAGTTCATCCCCTGCGGTTGGAGGGATCCCAGTCGGAAGATAAGACGCTCCCCCTCCGACCGGCGGGTTGTTGTGGTTTGGCGGTGGATGAGTCCAATGACCTGCATATCCTCGGTGGAGTGGGAGGGGGAGTGGAAATGCTGTGC
>NC_057742.1:10837250-10890600 GCF_004010195.1 Chiloscyllium plagiosum
AGGAGGCCACATCGGGTGCAGCGGATGCTGCAGGGTGGTTGGGTTGGTTCGTCCGGGTGGCCCAGAGGTGCTCTCTGAATCGCTCCGCAAGTAGGCGGCCTGTTTCCCCAATATAGAGGAGGCCACACCGGCTGCAGCGGATGCAGTAGATGATGTGGGTGGAGGTGCAGGTGAATCTGTGGCGGATATGGAAGTTTCCTTTGGGGCCTTGGAGAGAAGTGAGGGGGGAGGTGTGGGCGCAAGTGTTGCACCTCCTGCGGTTGCAAGGGAAGGTGCCGGGAGTGGAGGTTGGGTCGGTGGGTGGTGTGGATCTGACAAGGGAGTCGCGGAGGGAGTGGTCTCTACGGAAATCTGATAGGGGAGGGGAGGGAAATATATGATAGGGGAGGGGAATCCCACACCTCCCCCCTCACTTCTCTTCAAGGCCCCAAGGGAAACTTCCATATCCGCCACAGATTCACCTGCCCCTCCACCCACATTATCTACTGCATCCGCTGCAGCCGGTGTGGCCTCCTCTATATTGGGGAGACAGGCCGCCTACTTGCGGAGCGATTCAGAGAGCACCTCTGGGCCACCCGGACGAACCAACCCAACCACCCTGTAGCACAGCATTTCAACTCCCCCTCCCACTCCACCGAGGATATGCAGGTCATTGGACTCATCCACCGCCAAACCACAACAACGCGACGGTCGGAGGAGGAGCGTCTTATCTTCCGACTGGGAACCCTCCAACCGCAGGGGATGAACTTGGACTTCACCAGTTTCTTCATCCCCCCTCCCCCCCCCTTGTCTCAGCCGGATCCCTCCCGCCTGGCACCGCCTTCCTGACCTGCAGTCTTCTTCTTGTCCTCTCCGCCTCCATCCTACTCCGACCTATCACCCTCACCTTGACCTCTTTCCACCTATCACATTTCCAACGCCCCTCCTCCAAGTCCCTCCTCCCTACCTTTTATCTTCTCCTGCTGAACACTCTGCTCATTCCTGAAGAAGGGCCTGTGCCCGAAACGTCGAATCTCCTGTTCCCTGGATGCTGCCTGACCTGCTGTGCTGTTCCAGCAATAAAGTTTCAACTAAGTGTATTACTCTCATTGCCAAAGCTCCAGATCATGAGTGAACTCAGGGCATAACAGATATTAAACCTGGATCACTTTCAGAGTACTACTCTGCTTAAGGGCATCGAGGATCAGCAAGAAATATGAAGTTGAGGTAACAATTAAATCAGCCACGATTTTGTTGATGGATGAAATAGGCTGGAGTGGCTACATAGCAGGGAGGAGAAAGTGAGGACTGCAGATGCTGGAGTACCAGAGTTGAAAAATGTCGTGCTGGAAAAACACAGCAGGCCAGGCAGCATCCGAGGAGCAGGAGAATCGACGTTTCGGGCATAAGCCCTTCTTCAGGAAGGGCTACATAGCAGCCTCCTTCTGCACTTAATTCATATTCTTGTACACAGTACATTTACTTACTGATCATCTTTGAGCATGGTTATAAGACAGCATTCGGGTAACAACTAAAACCTCCAGGCAAAATCTGAACCCCAGACAGAAAGAAAATTCAAGGTTTTGGAGACACTCCCAAGTCAATAAATAATTCAAGTCTTGTGCATTGAACTTTTTCCATCTTTTATCATTATCCGATTTTACTGCACACATTACAAGTAACATCTTACTAATTTATCTTCAAAGATATAATCAGGGAAAGCGAGGCTTTATGCTCCTTTTGTAACTTGCTGCTGACACTCAAACTTCATAAACCTCTGAGTTTCCTCATCTAAAACTCCCATTAGAATAAATGCTACAGCATTTCAATCTAATAATGGTTCTTCAAATATTGTTCTTTCAATGTGAATCCTATGATTCCCAGGATTCATAGGATTTATTAAGAGTCCAGAAGTTACATTTTAGGCTGCAGAAAATGAGTTTGACATCACAATTATGTAAACCTTAATGGACAAAGTCTGAGTTGAAAGTATATTAGAGCAGCTAAAGACAAGGAGGAATCAGGGACTCACTTGCTGTTTATACACAATTAGAAATCAATAACACTTCAATAGGTGCAACAATGCAACTGGAATTATTGCTAATTGCCCTGCTAGGCAGTATTAAAGTAAATCAAATGTACAATTAAAAAAACTTGCAATTGGATAGCACCATTCACAAAACTAGAACATTCCAAAAATCTTCACATAGGATTTACTCTTGAGGTGTGGTCTGTTTTGTAGGAGAACACAGCAAAAACAAACAAAAGAATTTGGATTTATACAGTGCCTTTCATGATTTCAGAAGGTGCTTGTACAACCAATTAAGGAGTTTGCACATGTTGTCAATGTTACAATGTAGGCAGTTAATTTACAGCAATTTCCCAGAAATAACAGTGAAAAGAGTGATCAGATCATTTGTTATGCGTATTGGTTGTGGATTAAGTGTTGGCCACAATAAACAGTTACCTATCCAGCTTATTTTCATTTGAGACTTTTGAGCAAACAGTTTTGCCAGTAATTTTACAGGTAATAAAACTATAAATATTTCTCCCTCACTCCAAAATTATCAGATGAAAAATATTGATTTCAGCATCAGAATATTGATATTGATCTAACTAATCATGCATCTCTGCAGACAACAATTCCACAATCTCAGCAAGACCAAGATGGTTGTACTCAAATACATATGATCATCGCTAGATATTTTTACATCATTGTTTAGATTTCAGGAGAACACTCACAAAACAAAGCTTTCCAAACTTTGAGTGCAGCTCTCTGTTTTATACATTCTGTGTGTTTCCAGCACCCAGTCAGGACAATGGAAAAGGGCATTTGCTTTCCATAGTATCAGTCTCCATTCTTGGCACCCACAAATGGTTATGTCCAGAGCATGGAATTCAGTGGCTTTGCTTGAGGCTTTCACATTTGGCAGGGGTCCTGCTCGCTTGCCACCAAAAACATTCTTACCAATGCAAATGTGCCTCAGGTCTCTTTTCCAACAGTTACTCAACATAGCATTAACTGTTTTTGATTGGAGTCTACTTAAAATATCTACTGCAGGGAAAAAACATGTTTTTTAACCATGCTGTTTGAGATTTATTAATTTTGCTTCACTGCCCTCCGTAAACATTAAAATTAAAATTTACAGAAAATTTACATAGTGTATGACAGCCACAGGATGTCCTAAAATGTATTATAGTCTATTTAGTAGTACTGAAGTACGCTCAACCCTCTGGGAATGCAATAGCGAATCTTTGCACAGCAAAATCTCAAAACCAGCAATGTGATTAAGACCAGATAAACTGGTTTTATGCTGTTGATCGAATGATTAATATTGACAAGTGAACTGGGACATCAGAGTAGTTTCTTTTACACAGCCTGGAAAGAAATATGGAACCGTGTCATAACATTTATTTGAAACGTAGCACCTTTGGCAGTGCAGCACTCTCTCGAAGCTGTACCGCAGTGTTAGGTTGGAACTTGAAATAGGACTGGAACCCACAACGTTCTAATTCAAGGGCAAAAGTGCTACTAACTGAACCAAGACTGATACAATTTAAACTCAATAATCTCCACTTCAAACATTTTAAAGTACTAGATGGTGCCCTCACTCAAATCGTACAAACAAAAGTATTAGTATATATTGTGTATATAAAAATAATAAATACTTTTAATGCTACAGTTTCAAAATTCTCAAAGTATTTCTTTCTTCCATGTCGACTTCTGCAGGCTAATGACTGATTCCAAAAAATTGAACATAATTCTAGATGAAATCTAGCCGTCTCCCCTTGGCATTCAGTGACATCTTTATTTCTGAATGCTCCAACCAATTATTCATCACTTATATAAACGATTTAGATGAGAATTTAGCAGGCGTGGTTCGTAAATTTGTAGATGACACCAAGATTGGTCGCATAGTGGACAATGAAGACCATTTCTTGAAATACAGCGAGATCTTGGTCAACTGGGCCAGCGAGCTGAGGAATGGCAGATGGTGTTTAGATAAATGCAAGGTGTTGCATTTTGGTTGGTCAAACCAGGGCAGGACTTACACAGCAAATCGTAGGGCCTTGGGGAGTGTAATGAAACAAAGAGATCTTGGGGTACATGTGCATAACCCCTCAAAAGTGGAGTCACAGGTAGGCAGGGTGGTGAAGAAGGCTTTCAGCATGCATACTTTTATCATGGGATATCTTGTTGCAACTGTGAGACCACATTTGGAATGCTGCATGCAGTTCTGGTGACTCTACTATAGAAAGGATATTATTAAACAAGAAAGAGTGCAGAAAAGATTTAAGAGGAAGCTACCTGGATTTGAAGGTTTGTATTATAAGGAGAGGTTGGATGAGCTGGGCAACTTTGCCTAGAGAGTGTAGGAGACTGAGGGGATAACCTTATAGAGGTGTATAAAATCATGAGACGCGTAGATAAGGCGGATAGCAGATAGCTTTTCCCCACAGGAGAGGAACCTAAAACTAGAGGGCATGGATTTATGGTGAGAGATGAGAGATACAAAAGGGCAATTCTTTTTCACACAGAGGGTGTTTAGTGTCTGGAATGGGCTGTCAGATGTAGTGGTGGAAGCAAGTAAACTTTTGTCATTTGAAAAGCATTTAGACAGTTACATGGATGAAGCAGGTATGGAGGGGATGTGGACCAAATGCAGGCAAGTAGGACTAGTTTAATTGTGATAAGTGGGCAGCATGGGCAGGGTGGGCCGAAGGGCCTGTTTCACTGTAGAACTCTATGACTCTGGGGTTTAGGGAAAAGGTTGCCATTGACCAATAACTTAAATGGAAAAGCAATATAAATATTGTGGCTGAAAGAGAAGATCAGAGGTTGGGAATTTCTGTGGCAAGTTATTCATCTCCTGATTTCCCAAAGTCTGTTTCACAGGATCAATCACTATCTACAACATATAAGTCAGCGCTGTGAGGGAACACTCTCCGTTTGCCTGGATGAGTGCAGATCCAAACTTAAAAAAGCTTGAAACCACTGAGGACAAAGACTGTTTGTTCAGGACCCCAACTACCATTTTAAATATTCACTGCCTCCCGCAGTGGCATATATTAACAGCAGCATCCACCATATAAAAGATGCACAGCCACAACTTGCGAAACCTTCAACAGCAGCTTCCAAATCTGTGACCTCTATTATCTGGAAGGATAAAGGACAGCAGACCTTTGAGAACTCCACCAATTGCAAGTCAGCATTTATTGCTTATCCCTAACTGTGTGCAGCTTAGAGTCAAGCACATCTGGAGTCACATGACCCTCCCAAAAAAAATTAGTGAACCAGAAAGGGTTTTACAATAAACAACAGGCTAACTTCTTTTGAAAATTCCATACTTTTGCAGAATTTAAATTTCACGACTTGCCATGGTGGCATTTGAACAGGTGTCCCCAGAACATTAGCTTGGGTTCGAGATTGCTAGCCCACTGTCCTAGCACTATGCCACTGCCTCCCTGGAACTATACCTTCTTTCCTTACTGGAATTGGGTCAACAACCTGGAGCTCCCCTCAGCACAGTGAATGTACATTTTCCAACAGATACATTGCAGCAGCTCAAGAAGGAAGTTGACCACCATCTTCTCAAGACAAATAGGAATGGACAACAAATTTATCTCAGGAGAAAGTGAGGACTGCAGATGCTGGCGATCAGAGACAAACGTGTGGTGCTGGAAAAGCACAGCAGGTCAAGCAGCATTGGAGGAGCAGGAGAATCGACGTTTCGGGCATAAGCCCTTTATTAGGAATCACAAATTTATCTCACCAAAGAATAAAATAAACTGATTGTTTTGTTAATGCATTGTACTTTAAGCTCATATAAGAATTTATTTGCTTACCAGTCAAATACTGGGAATATTTTGCAGTTCTTCCAGTCAAAGTATTGTTCACTTATTTCAGCTCGAGTTGCATGAGCTCATTCTCCTGCTGAGAATTATGAGTAAATATATAACTGGGGAATCTCAGTTCCTCTTTAAAAATCTGCTCTAAACTAAGTGACTTTCGTGCATGTGGGAGTCTTCTCAGACAAGTTTGATTCTGGCCTGACATAATACCAATTCAAATGGGTACCATTGGCAAATCCCTCCCTGGGATCCCCGCCATGACATCAAATATATCACTTGACATCAGTTAACTCAGATGAGAATGAGATTACATCAATTACCGATGGCTTTATGATCAAGTCTTGTTACTTAGTATCACAACCAAAGGCAAGCAAGTACCATATTTTAAAAATTCAGCAAGTCCTCCTATAGCTCATGGCTTCAAATTTACAGAAGTTACACAAAGTAGAATAATATTGTTCAATAAGCATACAACAAAGCTGCAGGTGATTCTACGTAATACAAACATTTCCTTATGTAAACAAACTGTAATACTTTGCATTAAGCATACAGCGCAGCTTTATCTCAAAAGGCAAAATTAGAATTAGAATTATTGTTGCGAGTACTCAAGTATGGGAATACAGGAGGACTGTATGTAGTTTGACAAAATTCCCAATTTGTTAAGACTATAGAAGAAATAGCGAAGGGAACTAATAAAAATCAATCCAGTAAAGATGTTACCACTCACACTGCCAGGATATTCTTGCAGTTTACCACCGCCAACATATAAACTAAGCATGTATCCAGAAGGAAATGGAATAAAGCCCACAAGTAACAAGGCCATGGGTGAACCATAAAATGGGATTCCCCTCACAATATTTTAAATTGAGCCATAAATAGAGGTGATGAAAGGAAGGGAAGATTGGGGAAAACCATTTGAACAATACTCAAACATGTCCTAACTTAGCTGATCGCAGTTACAGATGGGATATATTCATTTAAGCTTGCAACTAAGAAAGCATGCCGATTACATTAGGAGGGTGAGACAACGAATGAATGGGCAGAAGCACAAAGATTACTTAAACACCCGTGATGATGCTGAAGACAAATGCAAACAAAGGAAGCCATTCATAATAGTGAGGTCATCCTTACACAGATATCCACCATTCCCCCAGAATAGCAGCTCGAGCAGTTGCAGAGATTTTGCCTCCATCACTATTGCAGATAGAGATCTTCCTTTGCATGAAGTGTTTGCTATTATTAGCTGTGAGTTTGCCTTTAACCATTTGCACAGATGCATCCTTTCATTGTAAATACTCATTTAATTTGAAATGATACTGCAGCTCAATATTTCCACTCATTAGTCTGCCTGCATTGTCAGCTATCTTTTTTTAAAATATAGATTAAGCTACATAAACTACATACACAAGTTAACAGAAGTGTATTCTACTTTCATAAATCTGGGCACAAATCTTGTGAACATAAGGCTTTTACATAACAGTCATTACGGTATTGGTTACTGGACAAATTCCAAACTTGATGGCATGAGACCTGATGACTCCAAGCTGACTAAGAATTGGAGTAATTCCAAGTAATAAAATGCACAGGTCTTGTCATGATGTAAACACAATACTGTACAGGATATGTGCACAAAAGTTTTGTTTATGCAAGTAGTCGGAATCAAGCATCTTTGATGCACACCTAATGTTTCTTGACAGCTTGATAGGTTTCCTCTGCTATGTGTGCATGTTTAAAAGTAAAGTCTTTTCAATTGCAAGTTTTATGCTACTTTTTCCTCTGGCCACTAACTTAAACACAAAAATAATCAAGTTAGCAAGTGCAAAATAAATTGATCATGGCCCTTTCTTTTTCTGCTGTAATTCCCAGATTTGTTTTCTTTGGAAAATGGATGAAAAGGAATAAATGATTATCCTTTTTTCTCACATTTGTGTGTGCAGGCTGGGAAGAAGTTTCTGATGCCAATGAAAAGTAAATCTTGAACAGCATTCATTGCATGGACATTGGAAATCAAGGGCAAGATTTGAAGTATCAGCATAGCTACAATTTGTTTAAAGCAACGTGAATCAATAATATTGTTCAATAAGCATACAACAAAGCTGCAGGTGATTCTACGTATTACAAACATTTCCTTATGTAAACAAACTGTAATACTTTGCATTAAGCATACAGCGCAGCTTTATCTCAAACACGGCAAAATTAGAATTAGAATTATTGTTGCGAGTACTCAAGTATGGGAATACAGGAGGACAGTGAAAAGTGAACAAAGTCGCTATTATCCTGTGCCATCTTTTTATAAAACCAGGATTTTAAAAAAGCAGCAGAAACAAAAGAAAACCAGAAGGTAAGTAAAGCATTCCAATTATTAGTCATTTGAAATCACCATCTGAATTGGAATGATTTACATCACTGCAACACACTAATGGTAAAATGCTATATGTGATTTAACAAAGCATTATTATTTTAAATTGTCAGCATTTCAAAACCATTATTTCCTATATATCACAGTAGGCAATAGTTGGTTGAAGAACTCTGACATGATCCATTTTACCAGACAGAAGGAAAATACAGAAACTAAGAAACAAATTTAAAAATTACCATAATATTTTTCTAGGTATTTTAATCCTGTTCTCCACCTGACCCTATTTGTGTAATAGGAGGGTAGCAGCCAAGGAAGATTGGTCTTCTCTTAAATCCACATAATCCAGGTTGGCTCATTAGTGCAATACTGAGTGCTGCACTAGTGGAGACACCCAATTTTGGTCAAGACCTTAAGCAGAGGGCATGTCATCTCTCTTTCAAATCAGTGGAAATAGTCCCATTGCATTACCTGAAGAACTGAGGAGTTCTCCTTGTTGCCTGAATAAATATCTATCCCTCAACCAACAACACAAAAAAAACGATGATCCAGACAAGCATCAATCACATGGCTGATTGTGGGTCCTTCCTATGCATAAATTAGATGCTGCATTTCCCACATTACAACAGCCACCACACATCAAAAAATACTTAATTGGTTGTAAAGAGCTTTGAGACTTCCTGAAGTAACAAAATGCTCTATATAAATGCCTTTCCCTTCCTTTATGTTAATTGAAAGCTAATGAATCCTTTCTTAAGCCCATGAACAACTTTATAGCGCATTATTCTTTGTTGCAACTTACACAGCTATTGAATCATAATGACTTTTCTAAAATTAAAAGAGTGTCAAGAAATAAAAAGTGAAACAGTACTCAAGAGTAAATCTTGAAAACATTTACACAAGATTGAAATGTCATTATGGTACTAAACTTATTATACTAGTTTGTTATTGTGACCATGGTGAATTTAACATTCTAACTTGAGATATTCTCAGGCCTGTTTCACATTAACTGAATGACAAAGATCTAGCTCCACATCTTTATGTAACACAATAAGGCGTCTTGCATTGCTTTCATACATCAGACCTTAAATTATCAGATTTAACAAAGATGATTGAATTTCTCTGGAATTCAATCTTCATTTGGATTTGTAAGTGCTGCTCTTTGATAAAGAGGAACCTTTACACCATGTGGTTTGCAAGGACCACATGCTGGTTTGACAAACCTATGAAAGCCAATAAGTAAAGCTGATCATGGTAAATTCACCAGCTCCAACACAGAATGAAGCTAAAATGGAACAACAAAGGCCTATAACACAGTACTGCTGATTCTTCAACACACATGAACATGGCTCCCCGAAAACAGAAATGGGAAGAGAATTTCTCCCCATGTTTAATGTATACCCAAACTTATGCAAATATTTGCAAGAGGAATTGTTTCAAACATTTGTTTACTATTTCACAAAAAAATGCAAATACACACACTGTATTCACGATAAAAAAATACTTTTCCTTTTCAGCTTATACACAATACCTCAACAAAGTTATGGACCTCTTCTAAGACTATCCAGGAAAACATTTCTGTTAAAGCAACATCCATTTATATGTCACAATCATCACTTAAATCAGAATCAAAATTTTCAGTCAGCTTCTGCTTTATGTCACATTTCATGCAGCTTATTACCCCCAGTCCTTACACACACAATTACCATGTTCCTAATTTCTATTCTGGGCTCTACTCAATTATTACTTGCTAGGTGACCTTACCTTTCTTTTTCAAAATTTTTGTATCTTGCAGTTTTGGCTTATAGATCCATTTACAGTACTTAAATCAGAAAACCTGAAAGGACAGCTCCAAATATTACTAGTGATGGCTTAGAAGACCTCAGGGTGAGACAACTCACTGCTCTCTCTGTAGCCACCATGCATAGGAAATCATGTCTCACAAAGTTGATTGAGTTTTTGAAGAAGCAACAAAGAGGATTGATGAGGGTAGAGTGTTAGACGTGATCTATGTGGACTTCAGTAATGCATTCGACAAGGTTCTCCATGGGAGACTGGTTAGCAAGGTTAGATCTCATGGAACACAGGGAGAACTATCCATTTGGATACAGAACTGACACAAAGACAGAAGACCTTTGGTGGAAGATGGAAGTAGCGGGTTGCTTTTCAAACTGGAGGCTTGTGACCAGTGGTGTGCCACAAGGATCGATGCTGGGTCTACTACTTTTCGTCATTTATATAAATGATTTGGATATGAACATAGGAAGTATAGTTAGTAAGTTTGCAGATGACACCAAAATTGGAGGTGTAGCGAAGAAGGTTACCGCAGATTACAATGGGATCTTGATCAGATGGGCCAATAGGCTGAAAAGTGGCAGATGGAGTTTAATTTAGATAAATATGAGGTGCTGCATTTTGGAAAAAACAAATCAGAGCAGGACTTATACATTTAATGGTAAGGTCCGAGGGAGTGTTGCTGAACAAAGAGACCTTGGAGTGGAGGTTCATAGCTCCTTGAAAGTGGAGTCGCAGGTAGATAGGATAGTGAAAAAGGTGTTTGGTATGCTTTCCTTTATTGGTCAGAGTATTGAGTATAGGAGTTGGGAGGTCATGTTGCGGCTGTACAGGACATTGGTTAGGCCACTTTTGGAATATTACGTGCAATTCTGGTCTCCTTCCTAACAGAAGGATATTGTGGAACTTGAAAGGGTTCAGAAAAGATTTACAAGGATGTTGCCAGGGTTGGAGGATTTGAGCTTTATGGAGAGGTTGAATAGGCTGAGGCTGTTTTCCCGAGAGCGTCAGAGGCTGAGGGGTGACCTTATAGAGGTTTATAAAATCATGAGAGGCATGGATAGGGTAAATAGACAAGGTCTTTTCCCTGGGGTGGGGGAGTGCAGAACTAGAGGGAATAGGTTTAGCATGAAAGGGCAAAGATATAAAAGGGACCTAAGGGGCAATGTTTTCATACAGAGGGTGTGCATCTATGGAATGAGCTGCCAGAGGAAGTGGTGGAGTTGGTACAATTACAGCATTTAAAACACATCGGGATAGTTTTATGAATAGCAAAGGTTTAGAGGGATATGGGCCAAGTGCTGGCAAATGGGACTAGATTAATTTGGGATTCCTGGTCGGCATGGACGAGTTGGACCGAAGGGTCTGTTTCCATGCTGGACATCTCTATGACACTATGACTCTAAATGTGTTCTGATGAACAGACCTAAGCAAAGGTACGTGACTTGCAAGGGAATCAAGGCATTCTGGGAGGCTGGAGCTGATGTGAGCCAACACCAACCTCTTGAGGTACTTCATAATTATGGATGTCAGAGCCACAGGCCGGTAGGCATTGAGGCATGCTGCATGATTTTTCTTTGGCACTGGGACGAGTCAGTCATAGGATAATTGTACCAAAATACAGAGCAGTATTAGCACCTCGCAAAGAATACTGGTTCACAAAAAAGATCAAACATCCAGTGGATATTGCTGGTATCACTGTATATTTGAGTTTTGAATTCTTCAGAATATTCCAAATCATTGGACCTATGATTTTCGACACTTAAGCTGGCACTATAACACAATTTATTGTATTTTCAATACAAAATAATCTCAAACAGGTCCCAGCATTTCAGTAAGAACTCACCAGCTTTATTTACCATTTTTGCACAAACACAAAATGACAAAATAGCTATTAACTAAAACATACCAACAGCTACACCTTCATTAAATGTCAAAGGCAGTGAGAATTTGTTACACATAAACACCAGATTGAAGACGGCAGCAAAATTTTATAGCGTTTACTACTCCTGTTGCAATCTGTCAAATTGCAAGAAGTAGATCTGCAGTGCAGATTGGATCCTTTTGTTGTTGCTAATAACCATGACTTTTGTACCCTGATTATATGAACTCATAAAAAGCAATAAGAGGGCATCTAGTTGCTGGATACTTACACGTTGCACCAAGTCTTATACATTTTCTTATGACTGCTGTCAAGCTGCCGCTCAATAGCTTTTTCAGCTGTTGGGTTAGTCACTAAACAGTCTCCAATGTCAATGTTTCCACATGAGAAACCTGACAAAGAAAAACATATAAGGTTTCTTTATCCTACATTGTCTCTTGTAAGGTAAACAGGTTATCTCAGTCCGTGCCAACAAGTTTCTGGACTGAGACATTCTCTGCCAATCATTTTTAAATTACGAGTATAGGCTCACAATTTGTTTACACTAATTTAAGTCTAATATCACGTGCAGACTAGAAAAATTTAATACGTCAACTCACAAAAGCACCTCTGGAAAATTAACTAACATTCTGGAATATTAACTTCTAACACCTTTGACTTTAAAAGACTGCAACAAAAGCGCTTCAGGCGTCACATATTCCTATTTCCATGCATATTTGCAAAGAAATGACAGCATTTTCAACAAAAGAAAATCAGAAGTCACCGCAAGGATAAACTGAATACTGAAGTTAACAGATAGTGCAGGATGTAATTGTGTCCTTCATTTTTGAACTAGCAAACTAAATCATTGTGTTATAGCAGTGTTAAAAAAAATAACAATCTCAATTGAAGCCAAACAATGATGTTAAAAAGACTTACTCCTCCTCAGCTGAACGCTGAACTGCATATTGTCGGCATATGACTTCAATAGAAATCAGTCACATTATAAAAATTGCTGTTCCACTATAAGTATGTTTCACACATGTCAAATACTGCATTTACCCTCACCATTAGTGAGCAGTGAGGTTTCAAAGAAGACAGATGTTATATTATTCATTTTCAACCACATAGCAAGTTATTCTGATATTTAAACTGATAAACTAAATTGCACAATTCAATCTTGAGCAGCACTCCTTTGGGCCCTTTCCCAACAGGTTTCTGATTCACTGTTAGTTCGAATTTATACATTTGGACTCTGTCATCATGTAACACTGAAAAGAGTTGTTTCTTCTGTGCTTATCTTTTGCCTTTTGCTGTTCCAGCACAACTAAACCTTAAGAAGTGTTTTATGTCCCCATTAATGTCACTAGAAGTACTATAATAATACTGCTTGCATGCTTTCCTGGTAATTTGTGTAGTTATCAAAACGACAATGTACAAAATTACTCTTAGCTTACTAATGAAGTAATTTGGCACTTGTACACTTTCCACAATACTGCACATACCTGCCTACCTCACTCTTTTTAAGATCTTAGTGGCAATCACAGTAGTAATATGACTCCTACTTACATGAAATTGCTCAACTAAATTTGAAAGGGGGAAGTGGCCTAGAGTGTTGGTGTAATGCCATTGAGAGTGTGACGTCAGATTCTGTAAGTTCCATGATCTATTTGCTCAGCACTGAGTCACAGCCTTATAATAGTTTTGATTGAATAGATTATGTCAAATCGCCAGTCCAACGATTTTCTATCAATGGTTCAGGACAGTCAATTTGACAGCAGTTCTCCAAGGTTTCAGGTTATCGTGGGACAGATTTAACCCATTACACTTGAGGAACCATACTTTTCCTGTGATTTTTGGATAAAACAATCTCATGTACATACATATTTGAGGTTAGGAAAAGTCACGGTTTCCAGTTATATAAATTTAGGTCAATACACAGAACGACCGTATTGCAGCCTCTTTTTTTTTACTCAATTGTTGGATGTGAGAATTCTAGAAATGTCAGCACTTATTACACATTTCATTTGAGAAGATGGTGATGAGCTGCCTTTGACCCAATGAAATCCCTATGGTGAGGGTGCACCTTATGTTGCTTATGTGGAGTGATAGTTCCAGGATTCTGATCCAATGACAATATATAAGCAACAAGGTGACTTGAAGAAGGACTTGCAAGTGGTGATGTTCTCAAGTATCTTCCACCTTTGTCCTTCCAAATGGCAAGGTCATGGCAAAAGGACTTTGGCACCTTGCTGCAGCATCTTATAGATGGTGTACATTGCTGCCACTGTACATGGGTGGCGGAAAGATTGAACATTGAAGCTGTGTGATGGTATACCAGTCAAGCAGGTTGCTTTGCCCTGTACTGTAGCAAGCTTCTTGAATGTTATTGAACTGCACACATCAAAGTGTAAAGTATTTCATTACATTCCTGATTTACTCCTTGGGACAGGCTTTGGGAGATCATGTAATGTGAGTTAACTGCTGTGAAATTCCCTCACTTCTCTACTGCCTACAGTATTTATGAGGCTGGTCCAGTTAAGGTTCTGTCAATAATGAGCTGCAAATTTGTTGTTGTGTAGGGATTCAGTGGTCATTGCCTGGTACTCGTATGACACAAATATCACTTGGCCCCCATCAGTCCAAGACAGAATGGGGGCCAGGTTTGATTGATTGCGGGCACAGACTGCTTCAATTTCTGAGGAACTATCTGAGGTACTGAATACTAAGCAATCATCAAATAACAACCCCATATTTGAACAGGATGTCAAAAAGAAGTTGATGAAGCAACTAAAGATGAAAGGGCATCTTTATTATCCTGAGGAGCCCCTGCTGTAATGTCCTGAGGCTGAGACAATTGGCTTCCAACAACCAGAAACATCATCTTCTGAGCTAGGCATGTCATCAACTAGTGGAGAGTTTTCCTTGATTCCCAATAACTCCAATGTTACCATGGCTCCTTGATGCCACACTCAGTTGTACATCAAAGAAATTATTTCTGATCCAAGCTTGAAAGTCAAGTCTATTACAAAAAAATGCTGCTATTTACTACAAGCATCACAAGCAATGTGAGTTCCACTGTATTTCAATCTAGTGCACCCAAGGTACTGTGATACATAAAACCTATGTGTGTGGTCCCTGGAGCTGCTGATTATCACAAGCTGAATATGATCTCAGTCAGGAGAATTTATCACTGGTCCTGCCACAGTATTCCCACAGGTGCACCTTTGATGTCTTCCCCTCATGTCTCTTAACATTGGTAGCACAGTGTCCTCTTTCCGCTTTTTCTCAGTAAACTCAAGTGATTTAATGACCATATTTCACCCACTTTGTTGGGAAAAGATTAATAATCTGGATTTTGGCAGGTGTTATACTGGTTCGGTCAAGTGAAGAGTGCCAAGTATTACAATGTGTGTGTTTACGACAGGCCATCCCTTGAATTAATAAATAGATAAACTGAAATTTATATTCCCTTGTGTGGAACAAATAGGCCAAGATATGTGGCTTATTGCTTAAGTCTAAAGTATCATAACATAATAACATAGTACGTTGATTAGAAACAAGATTCCTCCTTTACCCAAGTCCTGTCTCCATACAGATCAGTAGAGTGTTGATTATGGAGTTGGAATCAGGCAAAGATATCAAAGTTTGCAGTGGCATAATTTCTGTCTCGTACAGAGGGAGCCTAACTTTGAGTAGACTCATTCATGTGACATTTCGATGGGTGGTCACTGCATCTCCATTGTTCACCTCAACCAGTCCTCAGCATAATCTACACCCCCAAACCCCATCCCCCAACTTTTCTCCCACCCATTCCCCAATTTTCTTTAACAAACCCACCTGATTTCTCCTGAAATGTGGTCTGGCGCTCTTGCAAATTCCCCAACTCTGCTGTTAAAAGTGTCAATACCTGACAAATATAACTCCTCACTGCAGTCTGGCTCATATAATGTACAACTTCACAGCAACCTGAATGACGCAACACACACCTGTAGAAAGACGAGCACAGCAGTTGTTCATCATGCAGTAGTAGGCAGCCTGTTCTACTTCTTAGAAGACCTTTACAGGGGAGATGTGTATAGGCTGTTTGTTTCTTTAAAGAGCATAGGAGACTGAGGAGTGACCATATAGGAGTTTATAAAATAAAATCATCAGGAGTATTGATAAGGTACCAGGTATCTTTCCCTTCAGGTGGGGGATTCAAGACCGGGGCATATTTTTAAGGTAAAAGGAGAAAGATTTTTTTTAAAAATGAGGGTAATTTTTTTTACACAGAAGGGTTTGTGTGTGAAATGAACTTCTTGAGGAAGTTGTAGATGTGGATATAGTTACAACATTTACATCAGTACATGTGAAATATAAGAAATGTTTGGAGGGTTATAGGTTAAGCACAGGCAGGTGGGACTAGTTTAATTCAGGATTATGGTCTGCATGGGCTGGTTGGACTGAAAGGTATGTTTTCATGCTGTATGACTCTATCACTCTAAGCGGTCTGGACCTGATCATTTGCAAACTCTTCAAACAGTGCTCAGCTCTTTTTTCATCTATTGCATGCTATTAGTTTTCTTTAACAATAGCATATGATTGTATTTTAATAGGTAATAAAATCTAATTTAATTGTTCATGATAAGCTCTCATTGAAGGTTGGGAATGGGGTTTGAGATTTTCATAGTACGACCCTGATGAAAAGCAAGTCTGTGCAAAGAGTGTTATCAACTAGAGAAAACACCAGTCAAATCCACCAGACCCTTCATGGATCTTCGAGCTGTACAGCGTGGAAACAGACCCTTCAGTTCAACTCGTCCATATATCCTAATTTAATCTAGTCCCATTTGTCAGCATTTGGCCCATATCCCTCTAAACCCTTCCTATTCATATACCGATTCAGATGCCTTTTCCCAGTCTCTACCATTTCCCCTGGCAGCTCATTCCATACACGCACCACCCTCTGTGAGAAAAAAATTACCCCTTAGGTTCCTTTTAAATCTTTCCCCTCTCACCTTAAACCTATGTCCTCTAGTTTTAGACTCACCCACCAGAGGGAAAATACTTTAGCTATTCACTCTATCCATGCCACTCATGATTTTATAAACCTCTATAAGATCAGCCCTCAGCCTCCGATGCTCTGTGAAAATATCCTCAGCTTATTCCAGTAGTTCCATGCCATCATTCTCTTTTCCTAAAAGAAATTCTCACTGTTGCTTGTCTCCACTGCTTTTGAAACAGCTGGGTCTTATAAACTCAATCTAAATTACACCAGTGCATTGTAAATGTAAACAAAGGCATTTGGGATTTCAGGGACAAATCAGAAGAATGCCAAAAAAAGTAAAGAGAAGTCAGAGAAGCAATAGCGGAAAATCAGTATAAATGTCCCCTGCCCGGGTTCCCCACAGAAAGGTTTATTTACCCCAAAGATGTACTGAAAACACTGAAATTGGCAACAAAATTCACCCGCGTTGTTTTTAACCCATTCCAACCTAAGAATGAAAGAGCAGCAGCAGTGAGATCTTTTCTTTGCAGATACTGTATACAGAAGAGCTTTACAATTTTTGATTGACAAAAGGAATGAAGATGTTGTCAATGCCACCATTCACTCAGCTGCCGCAAAAAATTGCACACAATAAAATCCATTTGGCTCCAGGCTCACATTTCTGTTACATGAGAAAGTTTTCTGTTCTGCTGTCAGAACCTATCACAGTCGGTTTTGTGTTACACGAAAGATTATCATCAAGAAGCCTGTGATGTGAGTATGAGAAATAAAAAAGGAGCACATTGTTTATTAATTTAAAATGTTAGGTTGAGCCTGTTATAGTTACTTTTTTCATTTCCTCCTTCACCTTAACCACATATTTTATCCATTATTGTTGCACAAGGAAGGGGGTATGCGTGACAACAATTATAAATCATAGAAGCTTTCAAACAGATAATTAAATGTCGCAATGGTTTATGTGTATCAATGCCTTAAACGTTTTCAAAAACTCTGTAAAGAATTTTCAAGTTATTTACCTCCCAATTATATATAGAGTGACATGAAGCTGACTCTCAAGTCTCTTTCAATGCAGACATTACAAACTTTATAAGATTAAACAAAGGTGACATTCCTTTTTTTTCTGCCTCCCCCCAAGTTTGGAATTACGTAATGCCTACTTGCTGCCTCCTAGATAATATAATTCAGATCAGGAATTCAATGGATGGTGAGTTAAGGCTGTAATCTTATCCTGGAATGATATAGAATGGGTTTTGGCATCCTGTCCTTCCTGGACAGTCTTCATCTATTTGTGAGATCAGTGTAATGGCAGACAATTTTGTAAGTTTTGTCCATACTAGTCGAGAGTGTGGTGCTGGAAAAGCACAGCAGATCAGGCAGCATTTGAGGAGCAGATGAATCGACATTTCGGGCATAAGCCCTTCATCAGGAATGGGGCTTGTGAGCCAACGGGGTAGAGAGATAACACCCATTTATCTCTCTACCCCATTGGCTCACAAGCCTCATTCCTGATGAAGGGCTTATGCCCGAAACATCTATTCTCCTGCTCCTTGGATGCTGCCTGACCTGCTTTGCTTTTCCAGCACCACACTCTCGACTCTGATCTCCAGCATTTGCAGTCCTCACTTTCTCCTAGTTGTCCATACTAGTCAACCCTAACATTTACAGCAATGTACTTCCAAAAAGAATTCATGACAGCAATCAAAGTTAGAACTTAGGGGTTTCTCTACAAGGTAAAAATGGTCAACTGTGGAACCATCTGCTCCTATTGATGCATTTAACATGGGCTATTTGCATAGGTTACAAACTGGTTACTAATACCCAACATGTCCACATCATATACAAACTATTATGTATCTGTACAAAACCTTTTGTATCATGTGCACATTCTCCTCCCCAAATGTCACTGCCAATTGTGGTAAATGCTGCCCATCAAAAACTGTTATTATATTTCGAGAATTTAGATTTCTCGGAAGACTTCAGTTCATCCTTTAACATTAACCTGGCCAAAATATGGGAATTGCCATCTCCCATCAGGTAATATCAGCAATTCTTGCCTCCCTGCACTGCTCTGGATTCAGAGCTAATGGGAGCACAAAGGTGCAGCCATTGAAGATATCTCAGTAACAATAAGTGACCGGATGCCAAATCTTTCTGTGCAGATAGATCAGTAATTATTTGAGACATGGGCTAGTAGCTCAAGAACTAGCCGAAATTGAAATTTGTCAATCCAGCTAGGGTTTGTTGACAACTGTTAAAAGAGAGCGGAAAGAAGTCAAGGCCCTAGATTGTTTCAGACCACTGTGGTTAGGTAGGTGGCCAGACCTTCAGCAGAAGGTTAAAACTGAGAACAGTTTTGCTGTGGAACATATTTGATGTTCTATCAGGGAATTGAATTGAATTTATTGTCACATGTACCGAAGCACAGTGAAAAGCTTTGTCTGGCGAGTAATACAGGCCGATTACAGAGTTAAGTAGCATAGATAAGTAAATATAGGTAAACAGCGGCAAAATCAAAAACACAGGTACAGGCAAACGTTAAGAGTTTGTGAGTCCATTCAGTATTCTAACAGCAGTAGGGTACAAACTATTTCAAAAATGGCTGGTGCGTGTGTTCAGACTAATGTACCTTCTCCCCGATAGTAGAGTTGTAGTAAAACATTGCCAGGGTGGGATGGATCTTTGAGAATTCTGGCAGTCTTTCCTTGACAGCGGGCCTGGTAGATGGATTCTGTAGATGGGAGGTTGGCCTTTGTGAATGTCCGGGCTGAGTCCACCACTCTCTGTAACCGTCTCCGATCTTGAATGGTACAGTTGCCATACCGGGTAGTGACACCTCCAGACAGAATGCTCGCGATGGCACATCTACAAAAATTGGCAAGGGTATTCGCCGTCATGCCAAATTTCCTCAGCTGCCTGAGGAAGAAGAGACATTGTTGGGCCTTTATAATCAGTGCGGCCACATGAAGAGTCCAGGAAAGCTTGTTGTGGATGAGCACTCCCAGGAGCTTGACACTCTCCACTCGATCCACCTCTGTGCTGTTAATGTGTAGGGGGCATGAGTACCATCCCGCCGAAAGCGAATAATGAGTTCCTTGGTTTTGCTGGCGTTGAGAGCTAGGTTGTTCTCAGTGCACCATTTTTCCAGGTCTCCCACCTCCCATCTGTAATCTGTTTCATAGCCATCTGAGATTCAATTGATGATGGTGGTGTCACCAGCAAACTTGTAAATGACGTTAGTCTGGTATTTGGCGACGCAGTCATGGGTATAGAGTGAGTACAGTAGGGGGCTGAGTGTTGAGTGTTAGTGAGGATGAAATATTGTCCCCAATCTTCACTGACTGTGGGTCAGGAAACTGAGGATCCAGTTGCAGAGAGTGGGGCTTAGTCCGAGATCACTAAGTTTAGTAATCAGTCTTGAGGGGATAATAGCGTTGAAGGTTGAAGTGTAGTTAATGAGTAGGATTCTTACGTAGCTGTTCCTGGTGTCAAGATGTTCTTGGGAGGAGTGAACAGCAAGTGATATGGCATGCAAAGTGCCAATGTTAGAGCTGAAGTATACAGCACAAGGAACTTACAGAAAGGGAAAAACAAAACCAAATTAAAATAGGGAAAAAAAACACCAACTTATAAATAGAATTTGGATCTGGTTATAAAACCTGGTACAGCTGATAGAATTCAATCAAATGTTGGTATCTTTATATCCAACAAAATTTAAATAATCTTCCACAAGATGGTCTAATCCATGACATGAAATGAGAAAGGGCTGGAAACAGCATATGCATATTGGTTGTGTGATTTAAGAGCCACCATTACCTAATTTTGTTTTGAAACATCCTTTCATATTCAGTAAAATTATTGGACAGATCTCAATAGATTACAACAATTTTGTTAAAAATGTACTTTGGCTTAAATAAAAGTATTTGCATTCTTCTGCGTCATCTGATTTATTTCCTCTGTTCAGTGAGTCAGCAAACTATGGGCATGTGATCTTAGATAAGAAAATGCCAGTATTACACTTTGAATGACCACAAGATACGGGTGATGTAGTAAGTGCCTCACCATTGTATGATGGCCTTCTTTAACACCACAGCTAAAATTAAGAACTTACATATGAAAAATCACACGGACCAGCTGAGGTCAGGCAGTAACATTTGTTACCACCTGGCCAAACATTGACATTACTTTTATCACCCTGAAAAAGTACAGTTGTCTTGGAAACAATGAGGTTTGACACTAAAAAGACTAAAGGTTTTACTGAACTGTATCTGTTTCACAGGTTGCTTCCTGACTGAACTACAGTAAGATATGAAAACTGATTTATTGCACATAAAAATGAACTGCAAAGCAAACCTCAATATAGGTTAATGCTGCCCTTGAGACATTTTGCAGAAACCTTTATACAGAATAATGCTGGTAAGTGGCCTCACAGTTTGAATAATACTTCTGATATTAAACTTAAATACAGTGTCTACTCTCAGGCAAGCATGACGTTTACACAGAAGATTGTCACTCTCACTGCTGCTTTCATACTTACTGAACATGGATTATGAAGAAACAGATGCTCATACACAAGCATTTTTACTTACTAATTAGAATAGATTAGATTACATTACAGTGTGGAAACAGGCTCTTCGGCCCAACAAGTCCACACCGCCCCGCCGAAGCATAACCCACCCATACCCCTACATATACCCCTTATCTAACACTACGGGCAATTTAGCATGGCCAATTCACCTGACCTACGCATCTTTGGACTGTGGGAGGAAACCGGAGCACCCGGAGGAAACTCACGCAGACACGGGGAGAACGTGCAAACTCCACACAGTCAGTCGCCTGAGGCGGAAATTGAACCCGGGTCACTGACGCTGTGAGGCAGCAGTGCTAACCACTGTGCCACAGAGTCAGGTATCAAGATCATCGACAAAAAAAACATTTATGAGCTTGCTGCCAGAATAAATGATCTGAGTTTTATACTGTGCGAGAGCTCTGTTCCTGCCACCAGCTACATATTGTAGCAGGCAAACAGGGCAAATGACTGAGGACCCACCCAACTGTGGAGTATGGGAAGCAATATGCCAATTTTACTGTAGTGGAACCTTCAGTGTAGTAGAAAACAGGGAAGCAATCACATCCTAGCCTCCACCAAAGGTCCCCATGAGTCCAATACCAGCATTTTCACCAGAACCAAAACACACAGCAACAACTTCCAAACAAGTAGGTCCGCAAGAAACATCAAAACTTCAACTTACTATTGTGGTTGGAACCCATAATTCTGATATTTTAGAGATTTTATAAGCACACATTTGGCAAAATCAGCATGCAACAAAGCTGTTTAGATCAAGGAGACCCAAGACTGATTACTAGAGTAGAATTATAATTGATTTTAGCATCTCTGGACCAGAGATTATCTAGAATTACCAGTCCTGATTACTGTTCTGTGAGCCTTTCTAGAAAGCTTCAGTATGTGGACATCAGGTACAGCAGGATTGAATTGAACAGTGAAGTCTCATACTCACTATTTAGGTTCAAACATGCTGATGGGGCCCCTCTGTTGAAATATTCTGTGACAATTGTCACCGTTGGATCAGAATTCTGCTGGATGCAGTAGCAACTCTCCCTATATGAAAGGTTATCTTGAAGCAATAAGAGATCCAATAACATTTCAAAACAAAATACACACAATTAATGAATTTCCACTTAAAATCTAATGTTCTGATGTTCAAAATGTGAAACTTTGCATCTCGAATCTTAAGATATTGTAATGATCACCTCTATCAAATATGTGAAGGTGTACAACTATGAATTAACAATCTATGTCAGCGATGGAATCCACAGAGAACATCAAAACCAACATCAACTTATTTAAGAAAATGAAGGCATCAGACCAAGTGAACACTCATCACTCATCGGATAAAACCTTAAAATTTGGTTATCAGTACCTTAAATGGGGGGGAATTCCCTTCTGTGGTTATGTGACTGGAACAGGAAAAGGTTCACTTTTAAAAATGTGATTAATTCCATTCAGACTGACATCAGTGATCTGAAAACAGACTGTGGTGAAGCATGTTTCAAGTACACCCACATCTAATGCCAAATGCAAGTAACATCCTCCCATTTCCCCACATAAACTAAATGGCACAAGCTTAAAATTTTATTTTTTTTTCCCTGTCAAAGTGGACCTTATCCTAGATTAGTCAGATTTTGTGCTCACAGTAAATATTTGAGATCAACTAAACAGAATATCATGTTCACTGTCGGTAAGCTGCTGATAGGTGCTTCAATAGACAACGGATCCTTTTGTACTAACTAGTTGTAAGGAGAGTGAAACTTTCTTAGGGTTCTGATTGCCTTTGAAGTGCTGCAAAGCTATGACTTTTGCTGTCTTCCATGTTGCTTTTATGTGAGGATTCTGAAGTGTACAGATACTATAAATAAGCACAATTTATGATGTATGACACATAACGTGTAAATTTACCTTGCACGTACATGAAATAAATTTGCTATCCATGCAAATGTATGCATACATGAAATAAAATATGCAAGGCGCAGCTTAATCCAAGAGGAAATGAGACGAACAATGAGGTGAATGACAGAATACAGACATAGGTATGAAGAAAGCTTGGCCAGGGGTCTACTGACATATGTTAAACCTCTTATAACCTTTTGGTAAAGATGATGAGAAATAAATCTTTACTCAGCTTAAGAATTATTCACAAAGTTAAAATTACAAGTGTATAGCTCCTAAAAGTGTCTCTTCATTCTCTTTAACATATCAATTCAACAAATCAACAAATTAAAGCCCTTTGAGGGGGGGGGCTTTTTGGCACAATGATAGTGTACCTACCCCGAGTCCAGGAAGCCCAGCTTCAAGTTCCATCTGCTCAAAATACATACCAATGTCTTTGAAAAGGCTGATTAGGAAAATACAAATAACAAAATCTTTGAAAAAAAACTTATTAAATTAAAGTAACTAACACTCCTGGGACTGAGGATGCACCGCTACCCCTCCAGTGTTCACATGTCACAATACTTCAACTGTACCAGTGGATGCTCCCTATCTCCAGGGATATGTGGGTGAGGACATAATCATGGAAAAGCAGAGTGTCAGGTTGAACAGCTCCCTCAATGACTACATTGCCAGTAACTCATTCCCCCATTGCTGCACTAGATGGCCAAGGACCATAAATATGAGGCTGAGTGCAAGCAAAATGCGAGCAGTAGACCTTTTAGGGAATGGAATCGGGGCAACTCCACACATCCTGCAACTATGTGGAACACAGACTCCGAGTGTGTCTTTATAGATATTTTAATCACCACGTTCAGAGATGTTATTACACATCTTGGAGGTGGGGGGTGGGTGGGGAGTGGGAGACACTCCCACTGCAACACAAGAGTTCCTGAAGTTAAATTCTAATTAACATGTCCAGACATGTTCTGACACATTTCTGGGCAGACCTTCTATCCCTTGCTACCAGATGCTAACAAGTGCCTACTTGTATAGTCTTTTTTTCTATATACTCTTTTAAGCAAACTGAATATACATATCTCAGTAACTGATGAATCCACCCTTAAATATGCAGATATTTATTCAATGAGTGGCCTCCAGCTGCACACTACTTTGTACAATTAACAACTGACTGGTATCCAGTGAGTCCTGTTGAAATTCTTATGCTCAGAAACCAATTAATGACTTGAACAAGATGATTGGTATTGTCAAGTAGAACTGGTGACTGTCACTCTCCATTTTCCTGTCATTCTCGGAAGTGCTGCTTGGGAGCACCGAAGGAGAACACAAATATTCACAGAATGATTCTTTTTTCCCCGGAAAGGAGGGTTAATAAAACAAAACCTGCAGGGAACACAGGAACAGAAGCAGGCCATTCAACCCCTTTTTACCACGCAAGTTGATCATGATTGATCTGCATTCAACTTCCTTCACCTGTTTTTGATCAAATTCCTTAATATCTTTATTTAGTTTGTCAAGTTCAGTCTTCCAAAAATACCTTGTCTTAGTGCATACCAATTTTTAAGAGAGGGAGAGGAAATAGCTGGAGAAAAGTGGTAAAGAATGCATATGGGATGCTTTCTGAAATAACTCCATGTAGGCCTGTATCCCGTCACCAAGTTCCCTTTTATCTACATGTGTGTAGTACATGACATTGACCCATCAAGCACAGAGTAGACAGAACCCCTAAATATTCCTGTAAATCAAGAAAAACAAAAAATCAAAACAAAGTCTACCTGAAAAAAGGGGGAGACACAAAAAAGAAAACTCCCCTCCTCAGTAAGAAACCCAACAGCAGTAATGAATACACCACTGTGTGGTCCAGTCAGTTCAGAGTCAATCCTCTCCCAACACAAAATGGAGAGTCCTTCACCACTGATCCAGCTCGCTCAAAGGCAGCTCTCAGAATGAACAGGATGTCCAATACTCCTGTTCTTCCTTTTTTATTTTTTAATTTCCCCACACTAACGCTTAACAGTAGTAGTGCTTATTTTTCCCCAGCACCCATGTCGTGTGTGTGTGTGTGTGTGTATATATATGCAGGTGTCAGACACAGTGAAGAACAAGTTTGTAAATCTTTATTTATATTCCACGACCAGAAAGAAAGGAAACACCAGAGTGGCCAGTGACAAGCAGTACGCTTCTCAACAAAGGGCTAACACTCCTGTTTATGGAGTTTTTTGCATTTTGGGATTTTGGATAAACATTCCTGTTTATTTTTTTTAACCCTGTATAATTTAAGTTTAATCGATGTAAGTGCAAATCTGTAAAAGATCTAAGGGAATTTGAATTACAAAACTAATAGTCTCCCATATCTGAAAGCTAGAAAATGCATATTTAAAATATATATTGCACAACCAACCAGCTGTTAATTACGCAAAAACAAAACATCATTAGAAACAATAATCGCAATGTCTCCCATTGAATATAACTTTAGTCTAAAGAATGAAATATAACCCATGCTCCATAGTTCTTTGTAATTACATGCTAAAAAGCCTGCTATATAATACAATAGCATGCAGTATAAAACATGTTACCCTAACTTACTGAAGCAATGGCACAGGAAACCTGTATATACACTACAGGCTAAGAATATAAACACAATTGTCATTACATTAGAATGAAAGAATTCAAGAAATCAACTGAAGCAGCAATATCTAATTTCATTTTATTCCCAATCGTCCCAGTCTTCATCTTCTAGCTGTTCCGACACATCCACCTGGGATAGTGCTAACTGGACTTCTTCCTCGGTCATATCCAAATCAAAATCCTTTTCCCAGTCCTCACTGATGTCTGTGCTAGACCCTTTCTTTCCGTTATTGGATGGCGTTGATTTTCCACTGTCCGAGTTAAGTTCATACACTCTCAAATCAATGGGTCCATCATCTTTTGTAGTCTCCAGTTTGTTGGTGTTCTTTGCCTCAATCACTGCACCAGATACTGCAGTAAACTCCTTCATTTTTTGATCTTTAGTTGATCCATTTGATCTTCCTCTGGAATTGAAGGCCTGCCCTTAGTCTTGGGCTTCAAATCCTGTTCTACCACCAGCTCCACACTGGTATCTACTACATTGCCTGCAATTTCCTTCACAATCTCCTCAGACCTTGATGTCTCACTGGAAGTGGAGATTTGACTTCTCAGCTGGAGTTCTGTGGGGCTGCTGATGGCACTTACAGACTGGTGTTCCCCTGGCATTTGCATAATGTCAGCAATATTCTGGTTCGGAAGTTCAACTGAATGCTCCAGCATGGAGCACGCAACGAAAGATTGTACAGGCAATAATGGACTTTGCGGCGTATGTCAAAACTCTGAACTGACAGGCGAAGCACCTACAAATTCATCTTCTTCATCTTCCCATTGAAGCTCCTCTGCATGAGAAGTCTGCTCTGCTCTCTGTTTCAGTGCTATTCTCCTGGTCTCTTCCTGTTCCAACTGATAAAGTTTATAAAAGTATCAATGCCAAAATTCTGAATGAGATACGGCTGCTGGTACCATTTTTGTGTAAAGAGCACGCACTGCAGGACTATTAACCAATAGGTCCGAGATTTCCCCTTTCTGATTTTCAAGATTAAAATCAGCAACCCACTCTTCATAGAGCTCCAACGGACCATCTGGCTCATTGCAGTACGTTGCTGGATCAGCCTGTAGACTGTAAAGACGAGCCTTGGTACTGTCGTAGAGTTCTGTAGTACCAGAAGGTGTTGCGACCAGTGTACATTCCTGTTTATATCTGTCAACCAGGATTCCCTGATTGGACCAGGTTTGCATCCCCAATCAAGGAAATCATGTTCAATAAAGTCCACCTGTCGGACATTGTTCCAATCACTGCACTTTCCTTTATTGTGTGAGGCATTAAACACAAAAAGTGTGAATCTAATGTTGAAACTATATAAGACACTGGTTAGGCCATAGCTGGAGTTTTATGTATGGTTCCAGTCAGAGTACAGAAAGGTCATAATTAGTCTGGAGAAAGTACAGTGGATAGTTCCAAGAATCTTTCTAAGGCTTGAAAACTGCAGCTCTAAAGATGGACTAGACAAGCTTGGATTGTTTCCTGAGAAGGCTAAGGGGTGACTTAATTGAGGTGCACAAAATAATGAGAGACCTGGATTAAAAAAAGGACAGGAAAAGCCTATTTCTTTTGGTGAGGAGGTCATTACCAGGACACACAGATTTAAGGTGATCGGTGCAAAGGTTAGAAGGGCCATGAGGAAAATCTTTTATTCCCAGAGGGTGGTGGGCATCTGGAATCTCCTGCCTAGTTTGATGAGGCAGCAATCCTCAATTTATTTCAATGGAAAACTATGCCAGAATCACCATCACCAGCAAGGCTTTGGACCAGATTAGAATGGGTGGCGAGTTTATTCAGCAAGGGCAGACATAATGGGATAAATGGCTTCTTTCTGTGCTGCAATTTTCTGTAATTGTAATGTTTTGTTAAAACAGTTATGCAAAACTTCATTTTGGCTCATCTGTAAAGTAGTTGATAGAAAATTGGCCACATCTTTTGTCCCTTAGTCAATTTTCCTTTTGTTTCTTTCATTAATGGAAAAAAGAATTGATTAAGGGAAGTAAGAGGCAGCCAATCTGCTTTCACCCATTTTACTCACAAGATGAGACCAAAAGAATCTCTCTGTCCATTGATTTCTTTCTTAATTTTGGGTGCTTCAGGCTATCCTCAGAAGGGATAGAGTAGCTTCTGCTAATCACAGTTCATAAGGTTGGGCACATTTGACAGAGATGTTGACAGAGGTGTCGAGTGACTGATGTTCTTATTCCACTTTTCTCTATAAAGAAGGTCTTCTAGCTATTGCCTCTCCAAGATGTCCAAATATAAACCTGGATCCACTATCTATCAGAGAATATTACAGTATAGGCAGCCAAGTGTTGAGCTGCCCTTGGCCCCAGACTCTGGAATTCCCTCCCCAAAACTCTCCTACTTGCTACCTCTACTTTCTCCTTTAAAATGTTTTTTACAATCTACCACTCTGACCAAGCTGCTCTAACAATATGCATAAAGTCAGATTTTGACTAATTACACTCCCACAATGTGGTTTTTGATATTTTATTGGCTACATAAATGCAAGTTGATGCTGGTTTCAGTAAAAGTAGGGATAGCATTTTATTGCAGAAAAGAAGCAAGTGCTCCACATTAATCTAATTCCGATTTGTTAATTTGTATACAGAGCTCCACAATTCCTTTTGTGTACAAAACTACAATCAGAATTTAAGAGAAATTACTTGGCTGTGCAGACCTTTGGATACAGGTTCTACATAATTGCAATCTCTTTCTTCACTGCCATTCTACGGTGTGTGAGAAAGAATACAGTGAAAGTGTGCACTGGTGTTCTCTGTCATTTCCGATTTAATTTATGCAGTCAGTTCTCCATGTCTGAATCAAAACAAGAGTCATCAAATTATTTCATACTGGTTAAGAAGACTAGCAGAAGATTCTAGGCCAACCCAGAGAAACATTGTTTCTGCTCACATTCAGGATTAACAGACTCTAACTCTCTCATATAGCTGCAGATTAAACTGCATCTGAGAGTTTCAGTGACATCTTAACAAACCTGCAACCAAATGCTACAATGGCTTTCTATCAATTTTTGCCATCTCAAAGCTATTTGGACTGTAAATACAGGTAGAAATGCTGATTAGGTATTCTCTAGACTCCCTTAACTCCATTTTATGTTGGAATTACAGAGACTGTTCAAAGTATAACTGATTACAAAATCTGAAACTCCTAACAGCTGAGGGAATTGGAGATTAACAATCTACCACAGTTAACAAAACTGCCCTTACATTGTCTACTGGTGTGAACATCTGTCTTTTTCTTCCCAGTAATACAACCTCTTTATCCTTTTAACAACGAAACTATCCCAGCTTGGTGTCAGGCAGAATTCAGAGCAGGAAACCCAACACCTTCCATTTCTCCACTTTATCTTGAAGAGACAGTGCCAACCATAACAATCTAACTGCATGCTTGCACCAGAATTCGAAATTAACAAAACCAAGGGTTTCACAATATTGGTTCATATAGCTTAACTGGCTACAACAGTGAGTGTATACCCATTGGGATGGTTTCATACTGAATCCCAGCTCTGTTCTGAAATAAATTATCGTGGTCAGCGTAATGTTATAGATAGCACGATCGATCTCAGCATTTGGGACTGGATAAGCAAAGAAAAGAAATCAAAGTTCTTGTTCCTGATCATTATCTAACAATCCTTTTTGGGCTTCCCTCTGTAGGCCCATGAATAAAAAATCGTCAGTGGGACAACTAACAGGGCACTTGCTGATGAAAATGGTCCACTAAGAATCAAAACATCAAGAAATCACATGAAGAGAGTGCAGAAGTTGGAAATAAAAAAAAAGTTAAGTTAACCTGTAGCATTTTATTTTTGTTTTAAGCCAAAGTAGAACATACATATGATATTTAAGCATTAAGTCTGAACACATTTTACCATAAGTGATAATACGTTCATAAAAGAAACATGGACCTAGATTTAGATGCTGCCGACAGCATTGGAAAGACAGCACTAGTGCATCCATCATAGGTTCTGTTAGGAAGCGGAGGGATTTTCTTTTAAAATAATTAAATCAGACAACCCAGTTATTCATTTGAATTTATGCACAATCTTCCATCTTAAAAAATGTCTTCATAAAATAATCTGAAGACTATGTGTACTATGGAATACAACAAAAAAAACTATATTCAAAAATAATATGGAATATTTCTGATCTCCTGTAGTTAAAGCAAAATGTTTAGTTAAAAGGAAAATATGACTCACAACTATTTAAATCATTCAAATAAATCACTCTTTGAAAAGTGCACCACTGCCCAATATTCCCCCGTAGCGACCCGCCTACCCACTGCAATGGTCCCCAGGGCCCCAATCTAAATGAGATGAGCCATCTCACTGAGCAAGGCTGGTTAAACATTTTCAAAATGAAAATAAATCATTGCAGCTGTCAATGTTGGCATTCAGCCTCAAAAGAAAGCCTCTGACTAATTTAAAACCAGCAAAGATCGACTTGCTGTGTCCAGGGTCATGGTAGAAAATTTTGCAGGGAGTAAATTTTGTGCATTGGAATTGTACCAATTTTTGTGTTCTTAGAGAATGCATGTACAGATGTTCATTCACAGCTTGAAATAATTTGAAGATAAATTAGTATTTTTGTAGCAGAGATGCAATGCAAATATCAGTATATGAGCATGTTACCAGTAAACGTAATTTTACTGATGCCATCTCAGCTCAAGATGCAGAGGCTGCACTTCGTACAAATTACTTCTACTGTAGAAGACATTAGGAGAGGTTTTGAAATCATACAATATTGTCAAACATTATTTGAATAAAACGCCTCAAAATAGTATAAAACGTGGGTTTGGACTGATGATTCAGAAGAACAGGAATCGGCCATTCAGCCCTCCCTACAATTCAATTACACAAAGGTCAAATTGTACCTCAATGTTCATTTCTTTGATGAAATTCATCAATCTCACTCTTGACAATTTGAATTGATCCATCATTCACAGTGTTATGTGGAAGTGTATTCCAGACTTTTACAACGAATTGTACCAAAAAGTGCATGACTCTACTTCTAAATGGAATAATACGAATTTTAAAATTGCAACCTCTTCAGTGTATTATTTCACCAAAGGAAATAATTTCTCTATATCAAACCTATAAATAATTCCTTTATTACTCTAACTGTCTAGCTCAGATCAACCCTCAACCTTCTAAAATTGATGAAATTCAGGCCAAATTCAGGCCAATTTGTGCTTGTAATTATCACTTTACTCTCTAGTAAATATCTTGTGAATCTGCGTTATACTTCCATTCAAGCTGAATGTAAAGTTATCTGAGGTGACCAAAACTGAATGCAGTTCTCCAGATGTAGTCTAGCAAAGCTGCATACAGATTAAACATAACTTCTCCACTTCTAACTACCAATCCCCTTGAGATATAGACCTAATTTCAATAAGGCATTTTGTTTATTTGTACTTCAATGGTTTATGAAAAGGTCACACATACTTTTTCTTTGCTACTCAACATCTTCTAATTGCTAAGTATTAAGAAAATATTCAGATTTTCTTTCACAACTTCAAAAAGATCCTCACAAATTTTGACATACTGAACTCCATCTTCCAGAGTTTTTCCCATTTACTTAATCAATGACCCACTGCAATTTCCTGCTACAATCCAAAAAAATTACTGTGCATCCTAACTTAATGTCATCTGGAAATTTGTATATTCCTTAATCCAACCCATTAATACCGTACAGTATAGATGTTTGGGGAAGAACACTTGCCACATTTCACCATCCAAAGAATGGTACATTTATATTTACTCTGTTTCCTGTATCACAACTAATTATCAACCAATATCTAACTTTAATTCCATATGATCTATATTTTGTTAATAAAATCATGTTTCTTGGCAATCCAAATAGAGATCACTAGATACGTCCCTATCTACCATGCTACTGATCTTCTCAACAAATTCAATAATGTCAGACGTGACCTACTCTTCACAAAACCACCCAGATTCTTGATCAGCTAATACTTGTCCAAATGTTCAGACACGCTGTCCCTAATGATAAATTCCAGTAAACTGGAATATCTGTGGCTACCAGCTCATATCAGCATCCTTTCCTAAATAATGAGATGCATTTGCATTTTTTCAGTCCAAAGGCATATGGAGAGATGCTCATCTCCAGCAAATTGTTAAGGAAGGTGCTGAGGAAGAAACCAAATGAACTTTTTCTTTAATATATTGAAAGCTGAGTGCTTTGGGAAGGGAAGTTAGGGAAGAAAAAAAACAGTATCAAGAAATATTTGATTAAATTAATTTGCCTCTAAATGACACTGTAAGAGACCAACTGGCTCATTAATGCTTAACTTGTTAGCCAAAGGGTAGATTTTGTTTTAAAAGTACATGACTCAAACAATCCAAAGAAAAAGCAATAACTGAAAAAAAAACTGGTGACAGAGGACATATCTAAGCATAATCAGATACACTGTCTTATGATAATCTTTTCTCATTTGATTACAAACATTAGGAGGATATCAATTTCTATGGCAGTGCTTTCCAAACCTTTTCTTTATCTAATCCCATTTTAATGTCCCACACTTCACGTAGCCACAGAGTAAATATGTTACTGATACAGAACTGCTGAGCAGGGTATTCGGATTAGCATCTATTGCTTAGCAGGATGGGTTTGGGGAAAAGGTGAGGTTGAGTGACTGCAGGGTTTTTCCACATTTACTGTTCCAGCCTTTCTTCACAGCAAGAACCAAGCCTCATCGATCTATTCGGAGGAGAAAGTGAGGACTGCAGATGCTGGACATTCCTGAAGAAGGGCTCATGTCTGAAATGTCGATTCTCCTGCTCCTTGGATGCTGCCTGACCTGCTGCGCTTTTCCAGCAACACATTTTCAGTCACTGATCTATTCGTTTGGTCAACCATGCTTCAAAAAGCAAGGATGTAAGTTGTTACTCCTCATTCTACATGCAATTTATTGCTACCTTCAAGTCCATTACTCAGAAATACTACCTTCTGACTTCACAGAGGGTTTGAGATCCATGGTTTGGGGAAGACTGACTTTGGAAGTTGTGGAAAGAGCAGCTTAAGTATTCACTTAAACGATGTTGTTGCTTCACTCTCTGTGCATAAGTCTCATCCAAAATCAACACTGGCAGTACAAAAGTTGGTTAAGACCTGTATCTTGCCAACTTTCCATTCAAGCTTCAACTAAAATGCTTTGCCATCTGACAGGTATTTGTTTTTACCTTTCCAAGATGTTTTGCAAATATGCCAGCTTTGGCTCTTCAACCATATGGCCATTATGTAAGCCTAGCCTACAAGTTCTCAAACAATGAAGTAGCCTACCCTCATCTGCTGGCCACTTGTGAACATTTTTCTTTTACTCATTTGGGGAATATGTACATCGCTAGCTGAACAGCATTTATTGCCTGTCCCTAGTTGCCCTTGAGAAGGTGGCAGTGAGCTGTCTTCTTGGACCGCTGCAGTCCATCTGCTGTGGGTTGGCCCACAATGCTATTCGGGGAAAATTCTAGGATTTTGACCAAGCAACAATGAAGGAACAGCAATATATTTCCAAGTCAGGATGGTGAGTGGCTTGGAGGGGAAATTGAAGATGTTGGTGTTCCCATGTATCAGCTGCCCTTGTCCTTCTAGACATGGGTTTGTAAGGTGCTGTCTGAGGATCTTGATTGAATTTCTGTGGTGTATCTTGTACATAGTACACACAGCCGTGACTAAGCATTGATGGTTGGGGGAGTAGATGCCTGTGGATGTACTGTCAATAAAGCGGCTAGCTTATCCTGGATGGTGTTAAGCTTTTTCAATGTTGTTGGAGCTGCACCCATCCAGGCAAGTGGAGAGTATTCCATCACACTCTTAACTTGTGCCTTGTAACTGGTAGATAGGCTTTGGGGATTCAGGAGGCGAGTTACTCACTGCAGTATTCCTAGCTTCTGACCTGCACTTGTAGCCACTGTTTTTTTGCAGCAAGTCCAGTTGAGTTTCTGGTCAATTGTAACCTCCAGGATGTTGATACTGGGGGATTCAGTGATGATAACACCATTAAATGTCAAGAGGCAGTGGTTAGATGGTCTCTTATTAGTGATGATCATAGCCTGGCATTTGTGTGGCATCAATGTTACTTGCCACTTGTCAGCCAGAGCCTGGACATCGTCTAGACCTTGTTGCGTTTCAACCTGGACTGCTTCAGTGTCTGAGGAGTCATGAATGGTGCTGAACATTGGTGAACATCTCCACTTCTGAACTTATGATGGAGGGAAGGTCATTGACGAAGCAGCTGAAGATGGTTGAGCCGAGGACACTACCCTGAGGAACTCCTGCAAAGATGTCCTGGAGCTGAAATGATTTACCTCAAACAACCACAATCATCTTCTTTCACCAGATATGAGACCAAAAAACAGAGAGTTTGTCCCCTTGATTCCAGTTTTGCTAGGGATCCTTAATGCCAAGCTTGGTTGAATGCAATCTTGATGGAAAGGGCTATCACTCTCACCTCACCTCTGGAATTCAGCTCTTTTGTCCATGTTTGAACCAATGCCATAATGAGATCAAGAGCTGAGTGGCCCTGGCCAAATTCAAACTAGGCATCACTAAATAGGTTATTGCTGAGCTGGTGCTATTTGATAACACAGTTGGTGACACCTCATTGACGATCGAGAGTAGAATGATGGGATGGTAATTGGCTGGGTTGGAATTGTCCTGCTTTTCATGTATAGGACATAGCTGGACAATTTTCTACATTGTCAGGTAGATGACAGTGTTATAAGTCTTGGAGCATAAGTCTTCAGCACTATTACCGGAGTGTTGTCAGGGCCCATAGCCTTTACAGTATCCAGTATCTCCAACTGCTTTTTGATATCACATGGACTGAACTGAATTGGCTGAAGACTGGTATCTGTAATGCTGGGGACCACTGGAGGAGGTCGAGATGAATCATCCAATCATCTCTTCTGGCTGAAGACTGCTGCAAATGCTTCATCTTTTGCACTGAGGATGGAGATATCTGTGGAGCCTCCTCCTTCAAAGAGTTGCTTAATTGTCCACTACCATACGCAACTGGATGTGGCAGGACTGCACGGCTTAGGTCTGATCCATTAGTGGTGGGATCGCTTAGCTCTGATCTCTTTGGCATGCAAGCAGTCCTGTATGGTAGCTTTACCAAGTTCACACCTCACCTTCAGGTATGCCTGGTGCTGCTGCTGGCATGCATTCCTGCAATCTCCATTGAACCAGAGTTGATCCCCTGGCTTACCCAAGGTGGGAGATTTCAAGACTACGGTGGCATACTTTTAAGGCGAGAAGCGAAAGATTCTAAAAAGACATGTGGGACAATTATTTTGTCACAGAGTTGTTCACTTGTGGAATGAACTTCCTGAGGAAGTAGTTGATTCAGGTACACTTATAACATACAAAAAAAATTTAGGGAAGTAAATGAGCAAGAGATGTTTGGAGGCATATGGGCCAAGAGAAGGAAGGTGGGACTAGTTTAATTTGAGACTATGACCAGCATGGACTGGTTGGACTGTTTCTATGCTGTATGACCCCACAACTCTACGTCACTTGACTAGTCTGTGAGACAGCTCTCCCAATTTTGGCAGTTACCTCCACATGTTAGTAATGAGGACTTTGCAGAATCAATAGGGCTGCTTTTGCCATTGCTCTTGCTGGTGCCTAGGTGATCCACCCAGTTTCATTTTTTTGAGACTTTATTACAGTTGGTACAACTGAATGGCTTGCTGGGCCATTTCAAAGGGTGGTTGAGAGTCAACCACATTGCTCTGGGTCTGGAGTAACATGTAGGCCAGACCAGGCGACGATGGCAGATTTCCATCCCTGAAGGACATCACTGAACCAGAAGGGTTCTTCTGACAACCGGCAGTGATTTCATAGTCATCAGTAGATTCTTTACGGGCGGCACAGTGGTTAGCACTGCTGCCTCACAGCGCCAGAGACCCAGGTTCAATTCCCGCCTCAGGCGATTGACTATGTGGAGTTTGCACATTCTCCCCGTGTCTGTGTGGGTTTCCTCCGGGTTATCCGGTTTCCTCCCACAGTCCAAAAATGTGCAGGTTAGGTGAATTGGCCAGGCTAAACTGTCCGTAGTGTTAGGTGAAGGGATAAATGTAAGGGGGTGGGTTGCGGGTCAGTGCGGACTTGTTGGGCCGAAGGGCCTGTTTCCACACTGTAAGTAATCTAATCTAAGTTCCAGATTTTCAAAAATTGAATTCAAATTCCACTATCTTTTGTGGCAGATTCAAACTCAGGTCCCCAAGACATTAGGTGAAGGTGAGGACTGCAGATGCTGGAGATCATAGTTGAATAATGTGTTGCTGGAAAAGCGCAGCAGGTCAAGCAGCATCCAAGGAGCAGGAGAATCGACGTTTCGGGCATAAGCCCTTCTTCAGGAATGAGGAGGGTGTGCCAAGCTTAGATAAAAGGTAGGGAGGAGGGACTTGGGGGAGGGGCATTAGGAATGCGATAGGTGGAAGGAGGTTAAGGTGAGGTTGATAGGCCGGAGAGGGGGTGGGGGTGGAGAGGTCGGCAAGAAGATTGCAGGTCAAGAAGGCGGTGCTGAGTCCGAGGGTTGGGACTGAGATAAGGTGGGGGGAGGGGAAATGAGAAAGCTGGAGAAATCTGCATTCATCCCTTGTGCTTGGAGGGTTTCTAGGCGGAAGTTGAGCGCTCTTCCTCCAGGCATCGTGTTGCCATGGTCTGACGATGGAGGAGGCCAAGGACCTGCATGTCCTTGGCGGAGTGGGAGGGGGAGTTAAAGTGTTCAGCCACGGGGCGGTTGGGTTGGTTGGTGCGGGTGTCCCAGAGGTGTTCTCTGAAACGTTCTGCAAATAGGCGGCCTGTCTCCCCAATGTAAAGCAGGCCACATCGGGTGCAGCGGATGTAGTAAATGATGTGTGTGGAGGTGCAGGTGAATTTGTGACGGATATGGAAGGCTCCCTGGGAGGAAAGTGAGGGGGGAGGTGTGGGCGCAAGTTTTGCATTTCTTGGGGTTGCAGGGGAAAGTGCCGGGAGTGGAGGTCGTTGAGTTTCTGGATTAACAGTCGAGCGATAATACTACTCGGCCATTGCCTACCCTAAAGAACTTTGAAGCAAGGGTCATTAGACAGCAATTAGAATAGTGAAACACAGCTAATTTTCTTCAGGTTAAGAGGGGAATTATTGACATTAAGTGTAGTGGCCAGCTGAGATTAGTTAAAATGACCAATACTGCGAATTTCTTTTAGGAACATATGAACAGGGGAAGGCAATTTTCAGTCTTCCCCACCATTAAATAAAGATATGATTGTGGTCTGAGCTCCATTTTCCTGATTACACTCCAAACTCTTGGCTCCTCAAAATCCTATCTTCAGTTGAGCACTAATCATTACAAAGATCTCACTGGTGCAAAATGTCTTAATCTTGTTAATATCTGGTAAATGCTGAAAAAGGGGCCCAAATATATTAATTGGTAATTCATCTCACTGCTGTTTATAGAGTCTCATTGCATACAATGGCCACAGAACAAGTGACAAGTAAACCACTGATTGTGGAGATCTTTGGGACATCCCAAAGATCTGAAACTGTTATATAATTGTAAGTTCCTTTTTTTTTAAAACAATATGACTGAAATCTTCCCATTTTACTGTAAATACACTGCAGCATGTTTTAGCCTGGACCACCCATTGATAGAAAGTGAAGAAAACTGACAGAACTGCTTTAAAAAATGATAGACAAGTATGAATTCTGGATTGGTGTTAAGTAACAGTTTCACTGTGGGAATAGACTACAACAGTATAAATTGAAACTGATCCACCAATATCCCCTTCTCCAGTTTGAAAATAATTCTCCCTTTAGGCTCCCCCAACACCATGCACTATTCCTTATTGAAGAGGTCATTCAAATGACCTAATCCCTGACCTCTGCCAATGCCACTCTGGATATGGCTGCTTGAAGCCAAGCAAAAGTGGCCCGAGGGATTCTTCACCATTTTTTTCACATTCCCACATGGCTTTGCACAACAACAAATTCTCTTGAGTAAAATTAAACAGTTAAAAACACTTGCCTTAATGGCCTGTCACAGCTGTTAAATGAAAAAGGGTCTGGCGTACTCATTTCAGCACATTGCAATTATGCAGTTTTATCATCTAATCCTATTTTCAACTGAGAATCTCAAGAATGATGAGACTCTTCCTATTAGATGTGATCAATTTTCTTAATCAATTTTCTACTTATTTCATGTCTGTAATACAACGAGTTAACATTTTGGTCACTTTCTCAACCACTCCAATAGTAAAAAAAAACAGCACACGGTTACCAATGCAGACTCTGAGAACCAGACCTGATAATAAGAGGAAAGGAAAGAAGCTTACACTAGAGAGTCAGGGTGTGTCTGTCCTCCACGAACACATTTCAATCAAAAGCAAATGAGGTGCTGGACTGAACCTCTCTTATAGACAGGGCAAATTGCAGCAATAGGTCAGCAAAAGGAATGAACCAAGTTACTCCAAATTGCAGTATTCAGCCAATACACATGTAAATTAGTTAGCAAGCGGAAGACAAAATGGGAAATAAACTGGTGTTTGTTTTGTTCCATAAACACTGTCAGCGGTCCTTTCCAGATGCAGAGGGAATACATGAGCTTAGTACTTGTAACTGGCTGCTCTAATAGCAAGTCGACAAATTGATTATTGCCATTCATTTGTCAGAGCAGATTTATAATCAATTGGAACCAATTAATCAGCACCTCCCTCCAAACGCAATGGTATTTTCAATGGAAACTGAAGTTGGGCCTGTGTGCTCCATTATTGTCAGCAGTACATTCAAAAGGCAAAAAAGAAATTCCAGACAAAAGGTTTTCTCATTTCAGTTGTCTGTATTAAACAGTTACATCAGCAAAAGAGATGTTCAGAGATAACTGAATATTTTGTAATATATTTGTCAAATTAAATTTTTAAGGCAAATTATTTATTGTTAAAATAATATTTCAATATTTCCACCACTTCCAAAACACAGACTGTTATGAAAACACTTGGATACAGTTGTAAAATTTTCTAACTTGTGTCCAGCACCTCATTTAAGTGTGAATCTGAAAAGTAAATAGCTTTAGGCTATTCAGCAAAAGGTGCATCACCTTCATCATCAAACAGGTGTATTAACAGTTGACATTGCCTAGAAATCTAGAAAAACCAAAACAGAAATTTCCCTTCCCAAGACTAAAGGCATTGAAACACTGGTTATGTTCTTAATATTCCATACTACTATGGTAACCTACACTTGTCTCGGATTCAATCTGGAACATCACTGGAAAACCTTTGATTGCACTACGCAAGGTATTTGGTCACTGCCTTAAAGAGAAAATGAAGTTAAAAATCACACAACATTAGGTTATAGTCCAACAGGTTTAATTGGAAGCACACTAGCTTTCGGAGCGACGCTCCTTCATCAGGTGGTAGACTACCACCCGATGAAGGAGGGTTTAATTGGAAGCACACTAGCTTTCGGAGCGACGCTCCTTCATCAGGTGGTAGACTACCACCCAATGAAGGAGCATCGCTCCGAACGTTAGTGTGCTTCCAATTAAACCTGTTGTACTATAACTTGGAGTTGTGTGATTTTTAACTTTGTACACCCCTGTCCAACACCAGCATCTCCAAATCAGAGAAAATGAAGGTTACCATTCACACTGCAGGTGAAGCTGAAGTATTTGTTCCTGGATACTTATGATCTTATACCATCACTGCTACAGACTATCTTTTTTTGATTCTACACAGAAGAGACCCAAGGGAAATATTCTGGGAATAGCAAAGTTGAAGCATTTCCACTTCAAGTAGTTTTAAAGTAATTAATCTTGCTTTTACAAAAATATCCTACCATTTCAATACTCTTATTGAAGGTGGAATTTGTGTTAAATTAAGCTATGCTGCATTGAAATTTATATTGTAACACATTAACAGGCCACAAAACAAATTGCTTTCATCCACAGTTCCGATATTGGGAAAGGTTTTTATTTCCAGCAGAACATTCTAAAATAGTTCAATAAAATGTTGAATACACTGTTTCAACACACCAGAGTGTCAACAAATTTCATTGTAGGAGTTGGGATATCTGCACACTTCTTGACTTCCGTATAATGAGTATGTCATCATATTTTGAGGGAAATGGAAGGCTTTGCCATTCTCTGTTCACAGGCTTATACAAGCTCAGCTTAGATGCCTTCCCTTTCACTGCTCAAACCACATATCTCAAACTCATTTCCAGAAGAAGTCCCTTCCTCAACTTCCTGTACCAACTCCAAAACAAACCAATATCATATTCCATTTATTAAACTTGAGGATGTACTTGAGCTCAATATTTGCTTCAACCTTGTCCAGTAAGAACCAGAGTAGAGTCTGATAGATTTAACATTTTTAGAATAGATATATGATTTTCATCCAATTTGTCTAGATGAGAGTGAAACCTTGGTTGAGGAGCACAAGAGATCACTAACCCTATCAATGTTATTCCTCCCAGGAATCACAAAGCATACATTACCTTGAAGAATATTTCATCTGCTTATTCTAATTAACAAAAGGCTTTATGAAGTTTCTGTTCATATGCCCTCCCTAAAGATAACTGACAAAAATATTTATCTTCACACATCTATTAATTTATGTCCCCCCACATAACTACTTCCTTCAGTTTAATAAACTCATAGAAATGTTTTGTTTTTCTACGATGGAACCCCATACACATTACTGAAACATGCTAAGTTGAGGAAAGCAATGCTAGCATACTTGGGTTCAGTCATATGATAATTCGTGCAAATGTGAGGAGCTTTTAATCTCTTTTTTATGCATGGTGGAAGATAAGCTGACACATGAAAGTAGTTTGATATAGTACACAGCAGAACAGAGGACTTTATTTAATTTCATCTGTAGTAAATGTATCTCATGTTCGGTAATGAAAAAGGGAGCTGCAGAGAAATTTTCTGCCTGCCTAATGGATGATGATGGAAGAAGTAAGTATACATGAGAAATGTTGAATCATGTATGTTTTTCCTTCAACTGTATCTACTACCATTCTTGATTGAGGAGATACAGAGCACAATATAACTCATACCTATTACCCAGAGTTGATACTCATGGTGACATCAGTCTTCTGACATCTTGTCTAAGTGGCCCTTCCTGACGTGTGAACTTAAACAATGGTTGTCAGTGAATAACTTAACCATGAAACATGCCACAGTCAAGCCTGAATTTGTTCTCACTGTTCGCACAGAAGTGCACTGTCGCATACGGCTTGCTGGATAGTGATCATCCTTTACATTCTCAGAAGTAATGAGGTCAAATCCTCCAAGTGCATCAGCTAAAGTGTCAATAGCTACGGACTGCACAAACCAAGAAAATTGTGATTCAGAACAACATTCTGCACTAAAACTAATATTCATTTGCACTATGGTAGGATTATCCTAACATTATACAAGGGAGGAGGGAAGGGAGATGGAGGAAAGGGGGAATGTACAAATTGTATAAATAAACAACTATGGCCGTTGCACAAGATGCTGGCACAGATAATCTGAAAATGGAGGGAATTAATGAATCAGAGAGAAAGGGGGACAGAAATGTTCATATTCAGAATCAGATACATACACACAGTGAAGCTTATAAAATCACTTACCCAGCCTTTCCTTTATCTCTTTTAAGGATAAGGTAACTGAATAGGTACTGGTTTAAAATAAGGAAAAAACAAACCCTTGAAATTCCATCATAAGTTAGGATCAGATAAATATCTGTGATTCAGTTTGAGCTGACACAATGAAGACTTGTACTAAAAATAAATCAGAAATCACAACTGTTTCCATGCTTGTGGAACCCTGAAGACATCACTAGAAATGCAGCAGAGATCTGAGAGCAGTGGCAGTGTTACTATGTCAATATAAAACAGCAGCAGGGAATGCACATAGTGAATAATGGTTTGAGAAGGGTGACAAATGGAAAAAAAGTGCAAATATATGAGGCCAACCCTATGCAAGGAACAGAATTTGTATAAATCAGACACACACTGTTAACTGGAGCAGTTAACCAATAAGGAACAGAACCTAAACAGAAGCTCAGGTAAGGCAGCCAGACCTCACATCTCTAATTTCAACAGTAGCGGATGGCTTCAGAATAAAATACCTGTTTGACCAAACCAAATATTTTTGTCTTGCACAAATATTTAGTGGATAACTGCAAAAATTGGATCACATTTTGGCTGAGCTTTGCAGTACATAGGATGAGACATCTTATGTACAGTGGGCGGCATGGTGGCACAGTGGTTAGCACTGCTGCCTCACAGCGCCAGAGACCCGGGTTCAATTCCCGCCTCAGGCGACTGACTGTGTGGAGTTTGCACGTTCTCCTTGTGTCTGCGTGGGTTTCCTCCGGGTGCTCCGGTTTCCTCCCACAGTCCAAAAGATGTGCAGGTCAGGTGAATTGGCCATGCTAAACTGCCCGTAATGTTAGGTAAGGGGTAAATGTAGGGTTATGGGTGGGTTGCGCTTCGGCGGGTCGGTGTGGACTTGTTGGGCCGAAGGGCCTGTTTCCACACTGTAAGTAATCTAATCTAATCTAATCTTTATTGAATGAAACTGTTCCTCTCTCTGTTTCTTTCTCCATCCTGCCCTTCTCATAAAACTAATTCCTTGCTAAGCCATAATCCTACAAGGAGTGGATGACCTCTAGCAACTTACCCAGGTGGTCAAGCTATATTGTAAACACAAGAATATTTAGCACATACCTATGATCTTGAATTTATACATTATTTATCATGACCTTAGAAAATCCCAGAGCATTCTACAGGCAATGAAGTATTTTTGAAGAGTAGTCACTTGTAATGTTGTAAATTCAACAGCCAAATTGTGCATAGCAAGCTACCACAAAGACAATATAGGCAGAAAATCTGTTTTTGTGATGTTGACTGAAGAGTAAGTTTTGGCCAGCACTTTAGAGATGACTCTCTTGCTCTTTTCTTGACATAGTATCATGAGAATTTTTTAAATGTCACCCAAGAGAGCAGATAGACCCTAAAAATAAGATTGCTTGTGAAAGATGCTGTCTCTCAATCCCTCAACTGGGCCAATAGCCTAGAATTGTGTCCTCAAGTTATGAAACTGAAATTGATTTGAATCCACACAACCATAAGGCCCAATGATGAGACAGCTATCAACTGAGCTACTACTGACACTGTCAGCAATATCAGATTGTCACATGTTACAACTCATGAGCTGCCAGGGATTGTGTGAGAATTAAAGCAGACCTTGCATTTTTGCAGCTGTACAACGTGAAAGATGGCATCATCATAAGCCACAAGAAGAAAATTTTATCAAAATTCACAGACAGACTGTCTCAAAAACACTTGAAGAAAGGATGGATTATTAATATTTCCAAAGAAAGGTTCAAGATAAAATTCAGAAAAAATGCAAACAGCAGAATTAATTTTGCTAAACTAATCTAAGCACACAATTTTTCTTATCAGAAGCTAAAATCAGGAAACGTGGTTCATAATCTGTTTAAATGGCACCACCTGAATGCTCTCCTCCAAGCGACTCAACAAGCTGACTTGGAACTGTTTCCTTCAACACTTCTGGGTCAAAGTCCTGGAACTTCTTTCCTAACAAATTATGGGTGTACCTATAGTATATGGAACGTAGTAGTTCAAGAAGCCAACTCACTATTATCTTCTGAAGGGCAATTGAGGTAAGGAATAAATACTGGGTTAGCCAGTGATAACCACATCCCATTGAGTGACTAAATAAAACCACTTCAGAACTCCTTGTGCCTCATCATTTTCCTCTTTATCATCCACCAACTGATGTCAGTTAACTCAGCGGCAGTCATGGATCAGACTTGGCACATTCCTGGGTAGCTTTGGATGGCTTCCTGCTTTTACTCACTGACCTCAAATATGATATTTTTATACCAACAGTATACTGTGAAATGAGTATTTAATAATTTTTAAATTCTTACATGAGTTGCGCGGTGTTGATGGAATGGTTGCCATTCCAGGTATGAATGGCAAATTTCCTGAATGGCCATTAATGAATTAAATGAGTTCTTAGTGACCAGTGACAATAGTTACACAGTCACCGTCAGACTCGCTTTTTTTTTAATTCCAAATTTTACTGCATTTAGACCATAATGAGATTTGAACTCATGTCTCTAAAACATAGACAAGGTTTCTGGATTACCTGTCCAATTGGTGGCAAAAGTCAGTTTAGCCAGGATGCAAGACTTAATGAAGTTCTTCATTTTAATAAAATATTTTTTTAAAGCTGCAAATAAGGTTTACTGACCATTGTAATCAATCACCTAAAGCAGTCTCCCATTGAGCAAAGTTCTGCACCTAGTACGTCAACTCTTAATTGAACACAATACACATAAGAGTTGCAATAACTTTGCTTATTGTAAAATTACTCAATTTCATTTTCCGTCTAACACAGAACAGCCATACACCATAATTACTGAATGAATTAAAATAGTTTTAGAGTCATAGAGTCATAGAGATGTACAGCATGGAAACAGACCCTTCGGTCCAACCCGTCCATGCCGACTAGATATCCCAACCCAATCTAATCCCACCTGCCAGCACCCGGTCCAAGCTTTCTGTTAAGAAAAACATTTAATTCAACATGTTAGAAAACTGAAACCATTGCGTAGGAACAGTTCATTAAACTTTCGAAATATAATGTAAGTAAGTGTCTATTGGTTGCCAGTCTGATTCCTGCAGCATGGATCACATGCAATATTAGAATAAATGTGCCCAATATTCAACTGTAACAGACATTAGAATTTCACTCATAGCTACATAAATGTACTGAATAATTATCTACCTTATTTTTCATTGGAGGTGCTGATGACAGTATTTCATTGTTGTTTGGGTTGATACCGAGTAACAAAAAGCAGTCTAGTGATCAGATTTGGTTTGTGCATCTCAGTATCACACTACATCCTAAGTGATCCACTGGATGCTTAATCCTGTTATTTTTTGAAGGCGTTTCTTGAAACATTTCAATAATCATACAAATGATTTTAGTTACAATTATTTTTTCCCATTTTATGCTACCCTGAAGGTGTTGACTTCCTGTTGCTCTACAGTTCAATAGACACCAGTTATCCATTGATATCTTGCCCAAATAGCAATTTTTCATGAATGAACCCTGATAGGGAGTACTGACAAGCTAATCAGCCTCAAGGGGGTTTCATAGCCAAGCCTATTCTTGCCTTCACTCAATATTCAGACAGTGCACTTCAATTAAAGATCTGTGAAGAAGAATTTTCATTTATTTACAACAACTTGTATTTATATAGTACCCCATGCAAAGTACTTCACAGAAACATTATAAAGCATTAACATGACACCAAGTCATAAAGGAGATATTATGGCAGATGGCCAACACATTGGACAAGGAGATCAGTTTTCAGGGGCATCACTTTAAGAACATGGTAAGGGGAAAGAGGCAAAGGGGTGAGAAAGGGAAGTCAAAAGCTTAAGCTCTGCAGCTGAAGACGTGGCCACTAATAGTGAAGTGATCGAAACTGGAGATTGAAACAGGCTAGGATTAGAGGATTGCTGATATATGAAGAGTTATTGGGCTGAGGAGATGACAGAGATTGGAAAGGGCATGGCGATGGACGGATGGATTTGAAAACAAGGATGGAAATTTTAATTTTGTAGGTCAGGTGAAACATGGGCTGTGAAAACTTCTGGAAGATCTCACATTTCTAAGATTAGAATAAAACTTGGGAGGATCAGAAGTACATTGAAATAGTCATGCCTAGAGGTAACAAAATAGAGAATTTCAGCATCAGGCAAACTTCAGTAGGAACAGAGTTAATTTACCAGAGATGGTAATAATTGATCCTAGTGATAGCACATTCCACATTGATAGGATGTCCCAAATCACTTCCCAGTTTATGGGTTACCTTTGAAAATAATCACTGTAACATTATTGGTAAATGTAACTTAGTTAGCTGGATGGCTGGCTTGTGTTTCAAAGTGACACCGACAGCACAAGTTCAATTCCCTCCCCACCTTCTCAACCTCATCCCTCACCTTAGGTGTGGTGTCCCGCAGGTTAAACCATCACTAGTTGATTCTCCCTAATAAGTCAGCTACCCTATGATTCTCTGGATTATAGCAACTTTACTGCTGTCCTGGTTGGTAACAGCTAACTTGCTGTTTTCAATGAATAAAGCCATTAGGGGATCCAGATCTTAACTTTACTTAATTTAGCTTGCACTCATGTTTCTTTAATTTAATTAAAAGGAGGAGACTGGTAAATAGACAGTGCATCTATTCCCAAAGATCCACTCCACAGTGCATCCATTCCCAGATGTAGATGTACTGTTTTAAATTCTTAATATCAATTCATTTCATTATAGGGTAAATTCACAAATCCAATGGGAATTCTCACAGGTTGGGAAATTGGCACTATAGCATCACATCACCCTATTTCCAAACTGTGTTCTGTTCCAGGCCACCGTTCTGCTATGAATGTGGGTTTGGTGAATTCAAAATAAATGTAACACATTGAGAACCACTGGCTGAAATGTACTATTTCTCCAACTTGCCATCATAGCTGAGGCATCATTACAGAGCCCTCCTAATTCAGATACTCAATTCGCGTGAAAAAATATTCTACACATCTGTTCTTTTAAAAACGTGTAAAAAGACGTGGAAATAAGCACAATCATCAATTATGCATATGTTTGAGCAGCTCTAAACAAATTCATCACTAAAAGTAAACACAACTGTTTATAGTGCTTCCTGAAATTTTTGACAGATCAAGTATTTCTTAAGAAAGTTGCTTGACTTTGGTTGTTAATTTATTAATACTTCAGGAAAATTAAAAGCACACCAGGAAATACAGTAAAACGTGATTCTTTGCCCTGTAACTCTACGTAATTAATACTTACTCTGTGTCTTTACAAAACTAATTTCCACCAGTTAATTGGGGCAAGGTCAAACAATGTAAAACTTAATAAGAGAATTCTATGATACTGAGGCCTCACTTCTACAAGCTGAGTAAATGCAGCTCTACCCACATTTTCCAGTCCCCACCAAAAAAAACTACCCATACAGTACATACCTTCACAGGCCTCAGAGACTTGCTGAATAAAGAAATGTGACCAAAGCAGAAACCTTCACACCTAAATCACTCATTATTTTAAAAAAAGGAGAGAAAACTACAGCTGCATCATAGTTTAGACCAACACAGGCCGAGAAAGGAAATCTGCTTCACCAACTCTTCAGAATCTGCCATTAATCTGCACATCCTGTGTTATGCTCCACCTCTGCTTCCTAAGGACAGCAGAAGTCATGAGACCCAGGCCTGCAGTGCGCATGGGTGCCAGCAGCAGCACAGAGTTTTGTCTGTGTGCCAGTGGTTCTAGCGTGCATTCAGCCGTAAATCACCAATGTCAGCTTGAGTCACAATCACCCTGCGAAGCGAATTTGACATTTACAGCACACAGTGTGAGTGAGAGAGAGAGAGAGAGAGAGTGAAAGTGCTTTGAACAAGGTTGCTAATAGAAATGAAGGTTACTGTGTTTGGTTTTGAGAGTTTAGTTTGCTCATTGACACAAATCTAACATTCCCTGACATTTGTAGGGATTTTGTACTGGTTGTGACCAAGAGATAACATTAATGAACAATTCAAGACATTTATGCTGGAAGAGGGGAAAATGTGACAGATTAAACCATGAGGTGCAGGTGAAGCACTTGAATCATCTCTGAAGGAACGTATTCCAGCTCAAGTAGAACATTTAAAGCACCTGCAGGTGTGGGCTTTGGTCATGGGCCAGAGTTTTTTGGAGGGTGCTGGGGTGGGGATGCGGTCTAGACATGAGTCGGAGTTGGTGGGGGGGAGCTGGTTGTCTGGACATGAGCGGTAGAAATGTTTAACAACTCTTATAATCTCACCTGTCACTTCTCAGCATGTTCCCAGCAAGCAGTTATTTGTCATGAACTGGTATGATTTTATAATTAGCAGATTGTCGATCCTGCTTCAGGTTATCAGCTTCTGTTCTCCCATTTTTGTACAAAATCTTGAATCTATGTAGCACTGCACATGGCTGAAGTTATTGTACAAGTCTCTCAGGTTAACTTCAGTTTAGCTGGCAACTTTATTCCAGCAGCATAATGATAGCCCCATGTTTTAGTAGGTCTGTACCATCAATGAATACCCTGCATATTAAGCATTTTGCATGATAACAAGCAGCTGAGGGAGGATGAGCACTTCTGCATGTCCATTATGTAAATGTCTTAAGATTTTCAATTAAGTGACAGTCTATCTGATTCTGTCAACATCAAGAACAATCAAAAAAAGGTTTGTACATAAAATTTATTTTTGGGTGGGGTAAGGGAAAGAACAAAGGAGTTATTGTCTAAACAACGTATGGATATTTGTGCTCGTAATTTTCTAGAATGGATTAACAGTGTGAATGACATTGAAATACCAAAATATGAAGTTGAAAGAGATCTGGAGATGCTACTTCACAGGGCTCAACATGTTCAAACATTGCAGCACAGTAATCAGAAAAGGAAACATAATGATGCACTACAATCTAGAAACTACTGTCAATTATAATAGCAAATGGTTGCTTAGTGCATTCAAAGCGTTGCTTTGTCTACTCTCGATAATTCCAGCAATAGCACATTTATCTCAAATTTCTTCCAGAAACACAGAAAATAATGACACAATTTAGTAGCTGGATCTTTTGTAATAATGTGCTTTTTTCTCAGCATTGCTTCAATTTTACATTGCCACAACTTTATGTCTGCCAACAAAGTGCAATGAATAATCTCTTGGCTACCACAGCAGTATAGTGTATCACTGAGAACACTTGCATCAAACAGTCCTGCAAGCCTGAAACAAGAGGGACACGTAAGTGCCTTAATGCAGCCACACCATGAACCAAAGTTCTCAAGGTCAAGAGGATGCAACATGTTCAACATAGCAACTGCAAGCACCCACCTTTACCACTTAAAAAGCCAAAGGCAGCAGACACATGAGAACAGCATCTACTGCAAGCTCCTCTCCAAGCCACACGCTTTCCTGATTTGAAACTGTACTTTCTTACACTGTTGTAAAGTCAAATCCTGGAACTCCGTTCCTAACAATACTGGAGGTGTGCCTACGCCATATTGGCTGCTCTGTTTCATGGCAGCTGCTCACCACTACCTTCTCAAGATCAATGATGGATGGGCAACGAGGATTAGTTGACCCAGCAGCTCACATGTCATGACAATTTTCTTTTTGTTTAATAATAATTATGCCCTATCCTTCTCATAAATCCAATCCTGTCACTACCCCACCACAAAGAACATAAAGACGCTTTTTAAAAATGTATGATAATTGGACACTTTTATTTGCTGCTCCAGGTCATTATCCTCACCTGGACCCTCAAAGTGAGTGACACTTTCAATCTTCAATAAGATGCCTGATCTAATCAAGTATAACTCCACTAACCCTTCACCAGTTACACCTATGGTTGGGAAAACAGTACCTCTACTCTGATGCCAAAAGCCTTGCAAGAATAGGGATAGGGGAAGAGAGAGGGAGAGAGGCTACATCCTCACTAGAACAACTCTAATTATCAGTGCAAGACTTGCAACTCCAAACACTCCATTACAGCAGGGAAAGCTTCAAATTTTCAGGTTAATGTGTTTATCAAAAGCACATTCATCAACTGCAGCAAATTTAGTCAACTACTGTCATTTTCATATCTAGATATTTTCGTGTATTATGAGCAAAGATCAAAACAAACTCAGATGGTGAATGAATCAACATTTGAGCATATTAATCAAATGTAAAGATCAATTGTTATGAGCTTTTTGTTGCTGTCACTTGTTACCTTTCCTCATATCTGCTCATTATATGAAACATGATGGCAATATGTTTTCTCATGGAGTCATAGAGATGTACGGCACGGAAACAGACCCTTCGGTCCAACTCGTCCATACCGACCAGATATCCCAACTCAATCTAGTCCCACCTGCCAGCACCCGAAACATATCCCTCCAAATCCTTCCTATTCATATACCCATCCAGATGCCCTTTAAATGCTGAAATTGTACCAGCCTTCACCACTTTCTTTGGCAGCTCATTCCACACACGTATCACCCTCTGCGTGAAAAAGTAACCTCTTAGGTCTCTTTTATATCTTTCCCCACTCACCCTAAACCTATGCCCTCTAGTTCTGGACTCCCTCACCCCAGGGAAAAGACCTTGTCTATTTATCCTATTCATGCCCCTCATGAATTTATAAACTTCTATCTGGTCGCTCCTTAGCCTCCAATGCTCCAGGGAAAACAGCCCCAGCCTACTCAACCTCTCCCTATAGCTCAAATCCTCCAACCCTGACAACGTCTTTGTAAATCTTTTCTGAACTCTTTCAAGTTTCACAATGTTTGCTCAAGAAATTTTCAAAGAATTGTGGAGAAATAGTGGGTTAAATAACTCATCCATTCTGATGGCTTCAGCATATTATGGCTGCTGACAACAGAGAAATGATGGGACCATATGGCCAATGACTGGTGGAGTAATCTTGCAACAAGCAAAGGGTTTGAGACTACACAACTACTTTTGTGTCGGTAAAACATTGTGGCTTCTAAGCAGCAATAAAAATCTAAAAAACAAATTAAAACAAGAAATAAACACCACTGAGTTTTAAGGTAAGAGCTTTAACATTAGTTTACAACCTAGTCTCCGTGCCTGATTTCTGTTCATTTATCCTCAACATCCTCATAAATCCAGGGCCTTTGCTCCCAAATTAAAAGGTTCTGATATCAATTCTAGGATCATTTACAAAGCTATATTTGATCATCCTTCTCTAGATTTATCTTCTGATCACCCTGGCACCATCTTCTCTGAATTGACACTTGTGATGTATTCATCTCTGCTTCATTCTGGGCTAACAGTTACCCACTGTATTCAGATCATCATCTAATCCTTTGCTGTTTGGACTTCATGTCCAGATCTTCTATTTTGTGCCTTACCACCATTAAACTGTAAAATTTAATGTAAAGAATATAGTTACAGTGTCCACTGCACACTTACGATTTTGTGTTCTTTAAATTGAGCTCTGCATGGTTCTTCAGAATTATTCCATACTCAGCCATATTCAAGTATATTGTATCTCTGACCCAAAACCAGTAAGGAAGCTGCAAAAGCACTCGCTGGTGAAGGGCTTTTGCCCGAAACGTCGATTTTACTGCTCCCCGGATGCTGACTGAACTGCTGTGCTTTTCCAGCACCACTAATCCACTCGCTCCCCTGGCAACCAACAGGACAGAGTAGCAGGAGTATTTGTTTTGTCAGAATATTAAAAATGTTCAATTCAAAGTCTTAAAATTTCCCAAAAGTTCTAACAAATTATTTGGACATCTTTATGTCAGGCTTGAAGTCGTACATCTAACGGTGTGTAACCAAAGCAGCCAGGACAGCCTCTGGAAGGGGAAGGGCAAACCCTGCTTCACTTTCTGGATTAGTGGTGCTGGAAGAGCACAGCAGTTCAGGCAGCATCCAAGGAGCTTCGAAATCGATGTTGCGGGCAAAAGCCCTTCATCAGGAATTGACGTCGATTTCGAAGCTTGTTGGATGCTGCCTGTACTGCTGTGCTCTTCCAGCACCACTAATCCAGAATCTGGTTTCCAGCATCTGCAGTCATTGTTTTTACCTGCTTCACTTTGCTCAAGTTTCAACTCGAAAACTGACACCCAGCCAATACTGCTACTTTTCCTGTCAAAGTGCACCTGAAACCACTTTATATTAAGTGCAAAGTGCAAATTTAACTTAGTTTGGTCCCAGTAAGCATTTTCTTTTTGCATATTTGATAATATAACCAATATTGTCACTTTTTCTGTCTTCAACATAATCTTTACATTATTTCCAAATTGTGCATGAACATTCATGAATTATATTTTGTATTTCTAAAATATTTGCCAAGAGGTTACTATTTGAGAAAATAAAGGAATGGTCAGCACAATAATAACATTCCATTTTTGGCCATTTTTATATCAGTAATGGCCCGTTAATTTTAAGTTAATGATTATCTCTACTAAAATAGCTACAAAGCAGTACTTCCAGTTGTTTTATTGTTCATTTGCTTGCAATGGTAACAGACTTGGTTATCTATCAAATCCTCATGCTCATTCAATATCCACTCTTGCTTTTTCCAGGACTCTTCACTGAACAGTGATCAGGAGGATAATAGAGACGTTGAGTCATACAGCACGGAAACAGACCCTTTGGTCCAAACAATCCATAGCTGACCATGTTCCCAAACTCATTTTCCCCTGACCATGCCATGCCATAACCATTGAGATTAACTGGAACACAGACCAGAAACCAAGTCAGGTTTGTTTTCAGGTAAAGTCTTTGGCAGCTAGGGCACTAGAGAAGCCCTTTAAATCATCCCAGAATGATTGTATCTATAGTCGGTAACCAACTTTATGATTATAAACTTTTAAAAAGCTACAAAAATATGGGAATGGAATTTCCCATCTTCTTAGTATATTACTCTACCAGTTGTAAAACAGCGTCCTCTATAAAGAAAGGCTGAATTTAGCAACACCAGATAACTAGACACATGCAAGATCAGCATCTGCATAGTTGCTTCAAAGCCATGAATAGAACTTTAGACAAACATACACACTTAATTAGTCACAATACAGACTTTGTTTGGAAGCCATTTTAATGTCATTTCATATTTAACAGAAGATCAAAGTATAAAATCAATCATGAGCATCTCACTGATAAGATACAACTTCTGATGGTGGATGATGTCCTGCACTAGTTGAAGTCATACCTGACACAGAGGCTTTTGGTTATGGTTGTTGGAGGTTGGTCATCTCAGCTCCAGGACATCTCTGCAGGAATTCCTCAGGGTAGTGGTGTCCCACGTCCAACCATCGTCAGCTACTTTATCAATAACCTTCGCTCCATCATGGCGACATTTGTTGATGATTGCATAATGTTCAGCATCATTCGTGACCCCTCAGATAATGAAGCACTCCATGTTGAATGCAACAAGATCTGGACAACATCCAGGCTTGGACTCACAAGTGCTGGAAGAGCACAGCAGTTCAGGCAGCATCCGAGGAGCAGCAAAATCAACGTTTTGGGCAAAAGCCCTTCATCAAGAATAAAGGCAAAGAGCCTGAAGCGTGGAGAGATAAGCTAGGGGAGGGTGGGGGTGGGGAGAAAGTAGCATGGAGTACAATGGGTGAGTGGGGAGGGGTGAAGGTGACAGGTCAGGGAGGAGGGTGGAGTGGATAGGTGGAAAAGAAGATAGGCAGCTATGACAAGTCATGGGGACAGTGCTGAGCTGGAAGTTTGGAACTAGGGTGAAGTGGGGGAAGGGGAAATGAGGAAACTGTTGAAGTCCACATTGATGCCCTGGGGTTGAAGTGTTCCAAGGCGGAAGA
>NC_057742.1:10892274-10916563 GCF_004010195.1 Chiloscyllium plagiosum
GCTGGGGAAACGGAAGTCTTGGAGGAGGTGGGGGGCGTGGGTGGTGTCTCGAACGTATGTGGGGAGTTCCTGGGCTAGGGGGGATAGGACAGTGTCGAGGTAGGTAGAGATTAGATTAGATTAGATTAGAATACTTACAGTGTGGAAACAGGCCCTTTGGCCCAACAAGTCCACACCGACCCTCCGAAGAGCAACCCACCCAGACCCATTCCCCTAGATTTACCCCTCCACCTAACACCATGGGCAATTTAGCATGGCCAATTCACCTAATCTGCACATTTTTGGAAATGTGGGAGGAAACCGGAGCACCCGGAGGAAACCCACGCAGACACAGGGAGAACATGCAAACTCCACACAGACAGTTGCCTGAGGCAGGAATTGAAGAGCGTGCTGAGACAATGGGTCGGCCAGGGTGGTCAGGCTTGTGAATCTTGGGAAGGAGGTAGAACCGGGCAGTGCGGGGTTCCCGGACTATGAGGTTGGAAGCTGTGGGTGGGAGATCTCCTGAGGTGATGAGGTTCTGTATGGTCTGGGAGATGATGGTTTGGTGATGGGGGCTGGGGTCATGGTTGAGGGGGCGGTAGGAAAACCTACCACAAGTGGCAAGTAACATTCATGCCTCACAAATGTCAGGCTACAACCATCACCAATAAGGGACAATCATACTACAGCCTATTGACAAATCCCCCACTAATCATAATCCTGGGGATTATTATTGACCGGAAACTCAACTGGACTCAGCACATATTCACAGTGGCTAAAACAGCAGGTCAGAGGATAGGAATACAGTGGGGAGTAACCCACCTCCTCATTCCCCAAAGCCTCCACAGCATGTACAAGGCACAAGTCAGGAGCGTGATGGAATACTCCCTGTTTGCTTGATTGGGTGTGGATCCAACAACACTCCAGAAACTTGGCACCATTCAGGACAAAGCAGCCGTTTCATTGGCATTACATCCACAAACATCAACTCCCTCCACCACTGACACTCAGACGTAGGAATGTATACTATTTACAAGATGCACTACAGAAATTCACCCAAGATCCTCAGACAGCAAACCCATGACTACTTCCATCTAGAAGGACCAGGACAGCAGATACATGGAATCATGACGTTCAAATTCCACTCCAAGCCACTCACCATCCTGAACTGGAAACACATCGCCATTCCTTCAGTTGCTAGAATTTTTGAATCCTTGAATTCCCTCCTTAGTGGCATTGTGGGCTACCCACAACAAATGGACTACAGCGGTTCAAGAAGGCCGCTCACCACCACCTTCTCAAGGGCAATCAAGGATAGACAATAGATACTGGCCAGCCACTAATGCCCACATCCCACAAATGAATGAAAAAAAGTTTGTCAATGCAGGCACACGGAAGTTGTGGCGCCTGCCAAAGGCCTCATCTTAAGGAGCTGTCTTGCTTCCTCTGATGACACTACCTTTATAATTTTGGCTTTACAGCTTGTGGTCAGTTTAATATCAAACTAGCATTTTCAATACTATATTTGAAAAGCACTGTGTTCGTCTGTAGCTAAATTTAATTACGGTTCTTGAATGTCACAGGAACTGATTAGTCCTGCAAAACTTTAGTTGGAAAGCTGAAAACTTATGAAGGAATGCAGTCAAACAAATGCTTCAATTTTTCCTGAGGGAAACATAGAAAAACTGTTAAAAATACCAAAATGAAAATGTACTTCCTCTCAGCAAAGTGCTTTTTATTCTTGCAGCTGCTGCTAAAATATCAGCAAAGCTATCACCATTCCTTTTTTCTCTTTGCATTTCATCTAAAATTTCACTGCATGTATTTGCCCTTCTCCCTAGAAAGCTCCAAAGCTTAGTCTGTTAACTGTGCTAGAAAATGAATTCTAGCTTTCTTGTTTCCAGAGTTTATATGATCGGTTGAACCTGAGAATATTCTTATAACACAAACAATAATTTCCTGCTCTTTGCAGCAATCTATCCCCACTTCTTCAATCATGACTTCCCCATTTCCGATAATAGCATGTATCCAATTTGTGGTGCTCACAAGCACTGAAAGCTGCAGAATTAGTGGTTTAGTTACTGAACAAGTAACCTGGATAGAATCAGAACCCAGATAATAACTCCTCAAATCCTAACATGGCAGTTTGGGAATTGAATTCAGTTTTAAAAAAAATGGAACAAAGCTAGGTGCAGTAAAATTTGGTCATAGAAACCAAAATGATTCAACATCCTTTTGGGAGGAAATATATCATCCTTATCTGGCTTTGCTTAGATCTGAATCAACATCATGCTGGCTATTAACTGCCCATTCAATTGTACCATAGGAACCGGAGTAGGCCATTTAGTTGACAAAACTTTATCAATCTCAGGCTTAAAATAATTACTTTCTTTGCAGTATTGATAAACATGGCCATGTTTGACTTGGTCAGGGCAACTAGGAATGGCTATGAAATAATACCCACAGCCAAGAAATAGTCAATTAGGAAGTGAATTTGTCAATGCTCATCCAGACAGCTAAATGCAACTTTATATGGAAATGCATGTCCTGCTGATCAGAGAGAGAGAGAGACTAGAATGGAGTTTTGTTCATTTCACTTAGTCCACTTTCATCATGGCCATAAGTCATCGATAAGTCAGAAGATCAATCCAACTCATCCTTCTAACTAGAGGGAGTCTTTCAATGTCTTGAAACCTATATTATAGAAAATCTGTTTCCATTAAGAGCTATACACTTATAACACTGTAAGGCATCAAACTATGATAAAAGTACAGGAACATGGTTATATTGTGGCCACCATATAACTCAAGGTATGCAGCCAAGATGATTCACGACAATTAACAAATTAAAGACGTTCTATACCATTTCTATACTAAATACAAATTTCTGAAAGCTTTTACTAATTATAAACAGAGTGAGCAAATTCATCTCCCAACACATGAAGTCTTTGTGGTTGCTGGTTCACAGTGGGGGTTACCATATTCATGCATTTTGCATGATCATCTATCCTGTCATTTTGAATCATGGAATTATACAATAGTAACAGAACAAAAGGTGATCATTCAGCCTGGAGTGCCTGTGTCACTTTCTGCAACACAGCTCATCCCACTCCCCAACTTTTTCCCAGAGCTCTCAAGAATTTTCAATTCATAGAATTATCCAATTTCCACCTGAAAGCCACAATTGAAATGGCCCCTGCCATATCCAGATCCTAACTCCTCACTGCGTAAAAACATTTTTTCCTCATGTCATATTTGGTTCTTTTGTTATTCATTATAAGTCAGGGTTCTCTGGTTCCAGTTCCTTCTGCCAATGGGAAATTACTTTCCATGTGCTCAGTCCAAATCTCTGATGATTTTGTTGAATCTGCTCTTTTATAAGGTAAACACCTCTAGATTCTTTATCCACACACATAATTGACATCCATTGTCCTTGAAACAATTCACGCATATTGTTTTGCCGCTACCTTTAATACTTCCATATTCTTTTTAAAGTATGGTGCCTAGAATTGAATATATTACTCCAGTTGAGGTAGAACCAGCATTTAATAACGGTTCAGCATAACTTTCTTATTTTTGCACTGTATGCTGCTATTTATAAAAACATGCAAGACTAACCACTTTCAATGATGTATGAATATGTAACCTCACATTCCTGAACTCCTGGACCCCTTTTAGAATGGATTCTTATTTTCTGTATTGCCTCTCCTTGTCTTACCACAAAAAATATATCACTTCCTTCTTTTCCACATAAACGTTTGTTTGCTACATCAACCTGGGGGCAGCACGGTGGCTCAGTAGTTAGCACTGCTGCCTCACAGCACCAGGGTCCCAAGTTTAATTCCAGCCTCGGGTGACTGTCTGTGTGGAGTTTGCATATTCTCCCAGTATCTGCAGGGGTTTCCTCCGGGTGCTCCGGTTTCCTCCCACAGTCCAAAAGATGTGCAGGTTAGGTGAATTGGCCATGCTAAATTGCCCATAGTGTTAGGTGCATTAGTCAGAGGGAAATGGGTCTGGATGGGTTACTCTTCGGAGGGTCGGTGTGGACTGGTTGGGCCGAAGGGCCTGTATCCACGCTGTAGGGAATCTAAACCTGTCTTTATTCTCCAAGTCTAATTCACAGTATTTCCAAATGTAATGATGCAACTTCAATTTTGAAACTGTACTCTATACACTCAAATCTAGCTGAAGAAAATATGGTTGAAGAAAAGCAATGGTCCTAATATGACTCCTGAGAAAAAATTCCAATACTGAGTTATTAATTCTATTGCTTCTGTCCTCTTTCTCCACTCTGGTCCTGAACATGGCAGTTTCCACAGAAGTTTTGATCAAGGAAAATTAACAGAACAACTCAAGATTCTGTCTTTCCCGTGTTTGGTAAGAATCCCAGGGAGATAGCCCAACAAATACTTACAGGTTTGTAATGTTTTTAGGAATATTTATACAAATTAAAAGAGAGTCAGTGGCTGGATCACTGATTTGCAATGCAGAGTTTCGTTAACGACTTGGGTACAATTCCTACACCAGCTGAGGATACCATGAAAGACACTCCCTCTCAACCTCTCCACTTCCCTGAGCCAACCCTCAGGTTAAACCACCAACAGCCTGTCTCTCTCATGAGACTATGGACTGGTAAGGCAATGATGAAAAAAGGGAAAAGAAAGCTAAACCAACAAAACAAAGGAGAAAACACTTCACAGCAATGAATGGATCAGAATCAGCTTCCTAGTCTGTATACATAACACAGGAGAAGCAGTTATCATCAAACTGGAAGATCTTTTCCCAATCAGATTAACAATATCGTAAATAGAATGTTTGAATATATGTGCATGTGCAACTTTATACCTCTAGCTGTTACATTCTTGCTGCAAAATCCACTCCAAATGATAAAGAAAGCAATTTTGACAGTAAGGGAGTCAGGGAACTTTATAAACCTGCTTATAAAGGACATCTTGGAGAATGGTGTCCATAATGTTAGCCAGAATCCTTGAATTCAATAAGTGCACGCTTAGGGTAGAACCTTTAAAACACAGCTTAATATGTTGATGATAAAATGCATTACGAGGTAGTTTACTCGGTTTAAAAGCTTTTCCTTCGATCCATGCCCTTTGTACTTATACAGCACAATCAACTTTTACTACTTCACATAACATCCAAGAAAGATTTTACCTCTTAATCCTTGCCCCATTCACAACTCAATTGGTCATCCCAGAACACTTCAACACAGTAACCAAGTACAAGCACAGAGACAAATTGATTTTGTCAGTTATAACATAAAGAAATCAAATGTGCTTTAGAAGCTAACATTGCATCTTGGTACAAATTAATTAAACTTGAAGTTTTGGGTTGAGAATGTAATGAAACGACTGTATTTTCTGATAACAATGAAAGCCAAACTGAAAAACGACAAATGCAAAGGGTCTATTAAAAATTGATATCACAGTATTACCCACATCCTGATTTATAGCAGTACTGAGTAAAACCTATAATATGCCTGTCATTTTTTTTCTCTGCAGTGATAATCATAAACTAAAGGAATTAAGTCCCTGTTCCTGGAGCGATGTGGAACTGGTTTCAACTGACACTGACAATTACACTGATGATTAAGCTTCCATGGCATAACAAAGATGGTTGTACCCCTAACGTGGGGCTATTGATATATTACTGATATATGCAGGATGTTCTGTTATAGGAGTGCACTACTGACACATTCAAGCCAGAAAGTTCCTGTGTTCAAAGCAAATGAGCCCAGTCAACTTCAGTTTGTTGGACTCAGAATGTGAAAAGGGCCAACGTAGCAGTTCAACATCCCTGCTGTCATGTCAGCGTGTGGAAATTGCATAAAGACAACCACAGGATTCTAAAATGAGGCTTTCCTCAGATCAATAGTGTGTCAGCGCATCAACCCAAGGTTCACAAAGAAAACAAAAGGTACTGGAGCAGTTCAAGAATCCTTGGAATCATTGAGAAGAAAATGGCAATGCCTTAACCATAGAACACCAATAAAAAGATTAACAAGGCTATTGCTAGTGAGTGAAATATCTCTTAATTATTGCCAATGAAAGAAATTCTACCAAAAGATTTTAGCGCTGGAGAGAGATTTGTGGGCATCCAGTCAGAGGATACATATCAAAATTCCAATTTTGATTTTATTTTGAACTAATTTAGCAGTCACTATTTTATGGCTCATGGTTTATGGCAGCCTGTCATGTGCTCATTTCACAGAAAAGAGAAACAGTTCATCATTGTGAAATGAAAAACTACACTGATTGTTCACACCATGCCTCCTGTAGACAGACAACTATTATGTAAAAAAATCTTTCGGTGGACTATCATTTCATCATTGCAAAGAAATCCTAAGGTGTGCAGCAGTAATAAGGATCAGATTGTTATCACAGGTGTGCAGAGAGGGTGTAAATCTGTAGTAAAAGCAGAAATTAAAAGTCAAACAAATGAGGGATTGAAAATATATCTGAAATGAAAGACCAGAGTTTAAATACCAGTCTCAACTAGTCTTTGGACTCATGTTTCCCTGAAAGTCATACAAACAAGGAACAAGAGTAGCCTGCTCTGCCATTCAACAAGCTCATGACTGATCTGATTTTAACCTCAACTCTACATTCCTGCACATCCCCAATAATCTTTCATCGTGATGGTAAACAAAAATCCATCTGCCACAAAGATATTTGAAGATTCTGTATCCATTGCCTTCTGAGGAAGGAATTCCAAAGACTCTCACTCCTGAGAGAAAAAAAATGCCTCCTCATGAATGTTAAACGGGCAACAACTTATTTTTAAACTATGGCCCCCTAGTCATTAAAGGGCAGAGCCAGGAAAAATAAAACCAATAAGAGAAGCCTCTATTTTCATAATCAAGTAGGTCTTTTAATGAATCAACCAAGAAACTCCACAGAGTGCATGGGTTAACAGGGAAGGAAAGACATAACCAAAGTTACAAATAACCTTTTTTTCTTGCCATAAAGCAATAATTTCTTTTAGGATCATTACCAATCATTAAAGGGAAAGTAATACTCTTTCAGCCAACATACCCATTTTGAACTTACAAATGACAACAGAGGAACCTACTTATTAACCTAACCAAAGCTCAATTCTGATCTGCCTTTCCTTCTATATAATCTGCACCTTAGTGTAAAATTAGCTTGCTTCACCTCATTCAGTGTTGAAATTAACATCAATTATTCAATAGGTACATTAAACTAAACCATAAAAATTGATTACCCCTTAAAGATGTCAAGGGACTGCATTTAATTAACAAATGGCATGGGGAAGGTTGTGTTTAATGGAGGTCACGAATACTTCGATCATAAACAGCAAACGGCCAGTTTAAATGAAGTGGAATTCCAAACAACAATCAGGACTTTGCTATAAACATCGATAGCTTTGGAGTTACTGCTTTTCTGACCATTTCAAATGTGTTATATTCTAACATGCTTTATTTGCAGTGTACTACTATAATTAATATTTGCCAAACCATTCACAAGAGTGCATCTCAGCTAATTGTCCAATATTCTATTTTCACTCCATATCAGAAGTGACAAAACTAAGTGACAATCTTGTCACAGAATCATACTACACAGAAACAGATTCTTCAGATCAACCAATCCATGCTGACCATAATCCCAAACAAAACCACTCCCACCTGTCAGCTCTTGGCTCATACCCTTCCAAACATCTCTTATTCATGTACAAATCCAAATGTCTTTTAAATGTTGTAATTGTACCCACATCCACCACTGCCTCTAGACGTTCATTCCACACACAAACCACTCACTGTGTTAAACACTTGCCCCTCATCTTTTTTTAAATCTTTCTCTTCTCACCTTAAAAAATGCCACCAGTCTTGAAATCCCCACCCTAAGCCTTTCACCTTATCTATATCCCTCATGAGTTTATAAACCTCTATAAAGGTCACTCCTCAGCCTGTTACACTCCAATGAAAAGCGTCCCAGCTTGTCTGGCCTCTCTTTATAACTCAAACCTTCCATTCCCAGCAAGATACTGATAAATCTTTTCTGACCCCTCCTCAGCTTAATAATATCCTTCTTATAACAGGACATCCAGAACTGCACACAGTACCCCAGAAGAGGCCTCACCAACATCCTGAACAAGCTCAACATAACATCCCAACTTCTTACTTAAAGGTCTGAGCAATAAGAGCAAGTGTGCTAAACGCCTTCTTAACCATCCAACAAGTATGGATTATGGTTATGCCAAAACATCAAACCAAATAAACAGGAATTGATGAGAAAATATTATAAACTTTTAAATTTATGAACTATTTCTCTGATTTTGTACAATGATACAAATTGTTATTCATAAACGTTATAACAACCATAGCACTTCGCATTTACATATCTTCAAGTTGCAAAAGTCCAGCATTTATTGTCAACAACATGGATGAGGTAACCACGCCCATGCCACCATTCCATTGAATGAAATTCTCTTAGGAAAGCAGATAAACTGGATTAAGTCTTATTTCAGTTAGCACACCTTTAAATAGCTATTTTATTATTGCCCATGTTGCAAAGTTTTATCCTTCATACATATATTAGTCTTGGCCTTTTACCTAATTGTTTCAAGCACAGATATTCATGCTTTCTACGTCTTGTTTCCACTATGTAACAAAAGCATGAGAGTTTGCACATATCCATTTGCCTCACTTTTCAAAGGATCAAATCAAACTACTGCAAACCTTAATGCTCTGACAGAAAATAAAACTGCCATTAAAATGAATGATTTTTTTAATGAAAAAGATCTCTCAGCACGGACAATGCATTAAATAAGGAACTTTCCCCACACACTACAAGACCAACACTGAACATATTTCATTGAAATGAACACAGCCTAGACAGATGATTTGGCTGAATGATACTGTAAATGACACTTTGTATTGGTCAGGAATGATATTGCTATTGTACTTTATACAGACTATTCATTTTAAACATCTTTGGGTTTGGATTTATATTCCACAAATGGGTTGATCTGGCAATTCACCGAATGAAATATGGTTTGTCCATGACTGAAACAGAAACTTTCCATAACTGGTCTTCAAGAGACAATTCTTCATGAATTCTGCAAACAGAATAATCTGTATGGTGACCCCAATGGTTCAATAAGTTTATACAGTGAGTAATCAAATAATAAAGAGCTGACCCTACCACATTTAAATCATCATTCTACGCTGAGTTCGCTGGCCTAGCAGCATGCGTATTACAATTCCCTCTACTGAAAGCAAGTATGGGTATTGGGAAAGGCCAAGAATTGGCCTCAGCTGCAAATTCATCAACAAATACAAATATTCTAACACTGATCACGTAGGGTCAGAAATCAAGAAGGGTTAAAAGGTAGTTCAGGGCAGCCTGAGGCGCCGAATTTTACAAAAGCTCTATTGCTCAGTCACTCACCCCCACAATGATATTAGGCTGTAGGTAGCCTTAACAAGTAGAGAGTGAAACATCAGTTTTGAATGTCAGGCAGGGAGATACAGAGGTGGAATGGTTCTATGAGCAGTCCACAACAGGCTGTTAATTTTACCCTTACAACAACATTGGTGGAAAAACAATTCTCCCACTCTCATCTGTTTGCTTCTGCCCAGCACATTACAGCAGTGGAGGCAGGTTGAGATCTTTAAGTGGCAAATTAGTAGCCTCAATGGCCTAAGAATCAGTGGGCAAGTGGGACCCTTAACCTTCCCTGAGTTATTGGGACTGAGTTGCGATTAGGCAGAAATGATGTGTGCTACCCACCCATCATCTCTTACATACCACATGGCCACTAGCAGGTGTATACTTATTTCCTTTAGGCCAATTTCAATTTCTAGTGTCTTTCAACAATCCTTCCATTTGGCCCAAACTTTCCAGGATGCAATTACCAGCAGCAAGAATACTTTGGCGACTCTCCAAAATATTTGGCTTGGTTTCTAACAAAAATAATTAACCCTGCTTTCCCAAAGCAGTAGCTGCTTTGTCTCCACCAATAACTGTTCTTTGTCTGCGAGATACTATGAAAATCTCCTAATCCTCTATCATCAAAATGGTTCATGTTCGGGTTTTTCTCCCGATTACATGAGAACGTTTCTGAGTGGAGGTGTTTATCCACAATTCTCTGCTGTACATTGAGTGAAAGGTACATTTCAAAACATAACCTCTTGAATGGTTCAATGTTCATGACATAATCCTCCACAGCTCCAGAATAACTCTCTATCCTAACACTACTCTTTTACTCTTCAGTCTTCTTGGTTCCTATCTCCCTCCTAACTACTAGTCCAGTTTTTGATGCTCCCTGCTGTTCTAATTTATGGCCAGCGAGCCTTCCTGTTGGCCAAAATCATCCACACCCAACAACTGATTAAGCCCATCAACCTGTCCAGTGACTAAGTGGAAAATGGAGTAAATGACACAAAATTTTGGAGGGTTTTCAGTTTCACCTTACCTCTCTTCCACAAATTATTCGACATCCTCAAAATAAAGGCACAACCAATTGAGACAGAATCAGTTTGTTTACATCCTTGTGATATTATCAAAAGTTCCTAGATTTTGAAGATCTCAGACGATTATAGAATCTCGAGTGTGGAAGCAGAATTTTCAGCCATCAAATCCACACTGTCCCTCTGAATAGCATCCCACCCAGACTCACCCCCTTACCCTATCCCTGTAACTGTGGCTCCATGATTAGCCTCACACAACTAGGGACATGGGTTCAATTTCACCCTTGAGTGGCTGTGTGGAGTTTGCACACTCTCTGTGTCTGTGTGGGTTTCAGCCAGATGATATGGTTTCCTCCCACAGTCCAAAGGTGTGCAGGTTAGGTGGATTGGCCATGCTAAATTGCCCATAGTGGCCAGGGATGTGCAGGCTAAATGGACTTGCTTTGGGAAATACAGGATCACAGGGATAAGTTCGCGTGGGTCCAGATGGGATGTTCTTCCAGAGGGATAGTGTGGACCTGATGGGCCAAATGGCTCGCTTTCACATTGTAGAGATTCTATGATACAATCTTGACTGAATCAAATTTTAAAAAGAACCAGCAATCAACTTGCACCAATGCTTTGGGAGAAACATTGAACAAAAATCTGAACTATTTCTGTTATTTAAATTGCTTTGGTACTGTAAAATCATATCGGTTCCAAATTACAAAAATAAATAAGGCAAATCACTGTCATCTGAAATTTTTTGTATTTCATTATGGCCATTGGACTCTGTTGGTTCACTGGAACATAGAAGCCCAGGCTATTCAGCCCATCAAGTCCACACCGACCCTCTGGAGGAGCATCCCACCCAGATCCACCCCTCTCCCCTATCCCTGTAACCCTACATTTCCCATGGTTAATCCACTTGACCTGCACATCTTTGGACTGTGGGAGGAAACCGATAAACCCGGAGGAAACCCATGTTGACACAGGGAAATGCGAAAACTCCATACACAGTCACCCAAGAGCTGGAATCAAACCCGGGTCCCTGGCACTGTGAGACAGCAGTGCTAAGCATTGAGCCACTGTGCTGCCATAGTTTTATATTGTTTTAACCATATGTAACTAAACTCAAGTAATAGCAATTGGATGTTCAAATGGTGGTTTGAATACAAAAGAAACGGTTCAAAGTTTGTGCAAAGATTTGTAGCTCGGGTGCTCGTTGTTGTGGTTCTGTTCGCCAAGCTGGGAATTTATGTTGCAGACGTTTCGTCCCCTGTCTAGGTGACATCCTCGATGCTTGGGAGCCTCCCAGGCTTCACAGGAGGCTCCCAAGCACTGAGGATGTCACCTAGACAGGGGACGAAATGTCTGCAACACAAATTCCCAGCTCGGCAAACAGAACCACAACAAAAGAAACGGAGCTGATACTGTATCAGAATGGCTCAACAAATTAATCAAAATGGAACATGTTTGTCAACTCAACATCCTAAACCTAATCCTGACTATTTGGTTTGACCCAAAAACATTGTACAACCGTATTGCATATATAATACTCCCATCGTTATCTTTTTCCTCTCTTTGTAACAGGTTTTAGCATTCAAAACGTATCTTGTCCAGAGACTTGGAGCTACTGCTCTCTAGTGCTAATGTACTTGCAAATGTTTCTATTACAATAATATGAATTTAAGCAAACACTAAAATGACTCAAAACACAATTTTCCATCGTTGTAACATATGAATGGTTATTCCAAGACTAGTGATCTGGATAACAAGCCCAGTACTTCTCAGAGAATGAAATTAGAATGCGAATTGGAATTTACAATTATTTGGATTATTACATGATTTCTTAAATCTAAAATTTAACTTGGAACACAGTGAAAGTTCAATATATCCCAGCAAAGTGTCATTGCCTTTAGGGCAAGGGGAATTTTCTTTTTAAAGAAATGCATTTCATTTAAAAGTTGCAACGTTCATTAAAGGTTCAAAATTACATTAGGTTAATTCATTCAGCTATAACTATTTTGACAGGGAAGTTAATGTACTTGATGAAAATGAATGAATAAAGGCCAAAAGAAGAAAAAAACTAAAGCATAAATAAATAGTGGGAGTGAACGAGAGACAGCTACAGGAAGAGCAAAAGATTTTTTTTTTAAATCCAAAAAAAAACAACCAACAACTTTTTAAAAATCTCGATTTTCTGAGGTGAAAAGTGCTTTTGTGATCTCACTAACATAAATATGTTTTATGGAAAGGATAAAAATAAGATTAGAGCTGAAAGATAGGGGTGGAGGCCATACTCAACATAAAAATCATATGTCTCAAAGAGTCTGTCTAAAATTCTCCAGCCATGAAGGAGCCTTACTAGATCTGGAATAGTATTCAATTACTAAATGGTGTTGAACTATACAGGGAATTAAGACTATTAAGCTGATCTTACAAACAGAAAATATCCATGCGAAGACTTATTTATTGATTCAGAACATTAGGAATTTTTTAAACTCAAAATAGATGCACAATCTTGAGCATCTGCCTGAATTTTTAACACACACATTCTAATAGGGAAATTTCCAAATGGTAGTGCACATTCATAAAAATCAACTCCCCTAAGAGAAAGATCAATATCTGACACAAAAGAAAGAAGTGAGTTTCTTGGAAGCAGCTTTACCAATGGATGATCCACTTGAGATGAGAAAAGATAATAAGACCAAAAAAGCTGGTCCATCAAGAAGAATTAAAGATGAAACCATCAAAGCGATAACTGTTGATTAAGCTTGCAAGAGACATAAAACTGTTTTGCAAAAGTACAGAGAGAAACAAAGAATGGAGGAGTTATAATCCAGGTAACCTAAGATCTATTGCTTATTCTATAGAAGCACATCAATCATCTTTTTCTTTTTTGTCAGAAAACCACAACATTTTTTTTTGCAGAGATGATTTATTATACTTCAAAACATCTAAGAATTAAAATGGAAACATGTGTGGGCTCTTTGAGCAGCTTATAGAACTGCGTCTACTTTAAAAAGAAGGCTCCAGGGTACGGAAGTTCAGTATTATCCACCAGATACTACGGGTATGCGAATGAGTAAGATTAGAGTCAATAACAATTCTCCAGACATAACAGATCACATTCTACAAGGCTCCATCAATGGCCTGAATGTTTCATGCACATGGCTCCATTCCAGAAGTCCCGGTTATCAAAGCACAATGTTGCCATGGTTTTTGGCAAAAAAATATTAGGACCATTTTCATAAACCAAAGATATTTCCTGGCTCATGACATTCTAGTGCTTGAGGCAAAGTATATGGGAGAAGTGCATTGCAACTAACTTATTCACACATTCATACTATAAAACACCTTCAGCATTCAAAAGATGGGATTCCATTCCTTAGATTAATGTAGACATTTTAAGAGTAAATCCCAATTTGCATTGTTCTCCAGGGCTCTGCCCTTCATAGAGGCTAAATGACTGAACAGCCAGAGGAAAAGAAGCAGCAAAGCGCTGAAGAGGATGGCAAGAGATGACCATAAGAATAAAATTATGTCTGCTAAATAGCTTCTCTGACTGCTGCAATCATTGGGTGGGGTCTAAATGCGGAAATGTTCAATAAGTACTGATCGCCACAAAAAGAATGAATCAAGGGAAATGAGCATTCACATGAAAGATTCTGCTTCTATGCTTGTAGACCACTATACATCAATGAAATGGTAGCCATTTCACAATGTTATTACTTGCTGTTAGCATTTTTTGACAACATCTTTTCCTGTATCCTGCTTAGAACAGTTACGAGCCAAAGGCTGAAAGACATGATAGAGGTCTGTGACCACTTGTCTGGAAGGACTCAAAGCAGCTGTAACTGTGATATCACTGATAGAGATATCCTTCTTCTTGAGCTGATCTCCTAGTCTGGCTACAGGGGTGGATACAGGTCAGACAGAACTTGCATTCACCAATAAACCTAACAATATCGATTTATTCAAACAGACAGGATAACATTATTTTCATTCAGGAGAGACAGAATAAAGGGATATCTGCTCCCGAAGTTGAAAGTATAAAAAATACAAAAATATAAGTCAATAGAAATACTTATAGCTTGATGTTAACAAGTTGTCCAATATCATAGATATTGATGTAATGCAATTTTAAATATCATAAATATTCTGACAGGTTTCAATAATATATTTTGTCTAACTATAACTATTCAAGAAGTGTCAAGTTAACACAGCGATATGACTCTTCCCTCTAAAGCAGGAGGTGATGGCAGAAGTCACATTAAAAGATTTGAGTACATTTCTATGCTGATAATCTGATGTATCATTGAGGGAATATTGCGTATTTGGAGGTATATTTTGGACTTGCTATTAAACTTGGCCTTATTTGTCTCTTTAGCTTGAAACAAGGAAAAGAAATTCATAAGATGCCAAATTTATTTATGTTCCTGCGTGCTTCAGAAACCTGTGGACAAATAAGATCTGTGGACAAAAATAGAGATATTTGAAATGTGAATGCTAAGACATATTTAAAATTCTCGTGAAAGATAAGAGAAAAAGGAAAAGTGGCTTGAAACTGCAGGAGTAAAAAGAGATCTAAAAAGTGACAGCAAAAAAATGTCACAATTTTAGTCTTTTGCTAAGAACTGAAAAGCTATGGAGATCTCTTCTATGGAGGGGACAAAGTAGGGGCAGCAGAAAGAGGGGACAAACGTGATGTAGTTGGATTATAGACATCACAAAATAATTGAAGACCAGCCTCGGCGGATCTGTGATAATGGTGTAAGACAGACAAACCTGACATACTGAAAGAACATGGGGAAGAGCAGCTACAAATAGGACAGAATGATATGTCGCTTCAGGTGAATACTTAAATATCATGGGCTAATATTTTAAGATGAGAAATTTCTTTTGAGATCTTGACCAATTTTTATCTCTCAATATCAAATGGATTAGCTGGTCACTATCTTACTATTACTCGTGAGACCTTGATATATGCAAACTGACTACCGTATTTGCTAGGCGAAAGTGAGGACATGCTGGAGATTAGAGTCAAGATTAGAGTGGTGCCGGAAATGCACAGCAGGTCAGGCAGCATCCAGGGAGCAGGAAAATCCACATTTTGGGAGCCCAGCTCCTGCTCGAAACGTCAATTTTCCTTCTCCTCGGATGCTGCCTGACCTGCGGTGAATTTCCAGCACCACTTTAATCTTCACTACCATATTTGCCTACTAATTAAGTGACTACAATTCAAAAACATTTAATTCTCTACATAAAAAGCAAGATCTATCGTTCAAGTTGCTAAGCAAGTACAGAAATGTTCCTTTAGCTGCAAAGATTCAATTGAAACAGACAGGCTTCCATAACAACACAAGTTTTATAAGAGTTGTTGTGGTTCTGTTCGCCGAGCTGGAAGTTTTTGTTGCAAACGTTTCGTCCCCTGGCTAGGCGACATCATCAGTGCTTGGGAGCCTCCTGCGAAGCGCTTCTTTGATGTTTCCTCCGATGTTTATAGTGGTCTGTCCCTGCCGCTTCCGGTTGTCAGTTTCAGCTGTCCGCTGTCGTGGTTGGTATATTGGGTACCCAGCACTGATGATGTCGCCTAGCCAGGGGACGAAACGTTTGCAACAAAAACTTCCAGCTCGGCGAACAGAACCACAACAACGAGCACCCGAGCTACAAATCTTCGCACAAACTTTTTATAAGAGTGTTCAACTTTAGCTTCTGGATTTCGCCATTTAAACAAAATTGAACACATTAATGAACGGAGTCTGTGTATAGTTTTAAAGCAATGCAACTGCCCACTTGTCACAGTAGTATTCCATGAGAAATGTGTGCAAAATATGCCTCAGAACTCTTGCACCCAAGGCAGGAGGCACTCAACATTACGTTATCAGTTCCAATTTATCAGGAGAATTTAACATAACTGATCAGACATTCATCTGGATTTATGCACACGCACCTGACCAAATGAAATTTACATCAAAATTATGTGTCACAAAAGCATACTAAATTTCCTTTCTTTGTCTTTTTTGCCAGAGTATATATATAACTGAGACACCAAAAAGGTGTTTTACTGCATTGGGAGTAGATCTGTAACCAAGGCTCACAATCTAGATTAACAGGAATTGAGAGATGAATTATGTGTCAGGATATATATACATTTTGACTAAAGAAACTGAATATTTCAATTTGGAAAGGAGGCATCTGAGAGCTGGTCTTATAAAGACTTGGAAGGTTGTTAAAAACATAGAAATAATTGACTTGGAATTTTACTGTAAACCATATGAGCAGAACTAGGTGTTGTAGGTTCACATTAGAAAGGGGAACCTTTTGGACAGATGTCAACACAAAAATCTTGGAATATTTTCAAAAACGGTGGTGGAGACTAGGATCTCTCTGGATGGAGGAGGCAGATGTCCTTCCTTGCCATGATTAGCTTTTGACTTCATTTATTCTTGCATATATACTTTGCTACTGCAATTCTCTAGCAGTTCAGAAAGTAATAAAGGTTTATGTTCTCCTCAGTTGATTGAAATAGTTCAAAGTTTCTGCTAAAAGTATAGCATTGGAAATTTGTTACAGATTTGATAGGAGTCATAAGTTCCAGACTCGAATCTTTCAATTGCATAAATGAGAGAGTTGATCATTACCTTGCTGGTTCCTCCACTTTGACACATTGCAGGATTGTTTCACTATTAAGAGACCTAAAATAAAAAAAACGTTAATTACAGCAAGTTATTTAATTATGTGAAAAATAAACAGACCAAGCACTTCAAACTGTGTTGAAGCTCTTAATTCATTATTTTCCCACTTTTTTTCTTCTTGGAAAGCATCGACTCACTTGAAAGAATAGTGCTGGCACTCCATAGATGCAAGCGGTCATTCTTTGAGTGAAAAAATAATGGTGACAGGCTCTTCATCCTTGATGAACACCACTTTTATTCCTGGTGCAGTTTTTACCTATCAAGAGGCTAATCTTTCAGATGGAATCTGTAAATGCTGAGCACAATTAGGATCCTAAGTTGTTCTTTCTGTTACAGGGCCAAATAGGCAAATACAATGCTACTGATCTTTTCAAGATCAGTCAATTCAATGCAGATCTTAGAGGTTTTCTGGTCCATACAATCTAGAACTATTCCTGGGCACTTTGATGGGGCAAGCTCTTAATTTTTGCAATATATTCATTGTGCAAATTTCACTGTCTGCTGCACTCCTGTCACAAGAACTGAACAGATCTGTTGAACTAAATGCTTTATTTGTACATTATTTTTAAAAAGCAGAGTTTTAAATATTTCAACACTCGAGGTTTGAGAAACTCCAATATTGAACATATTGCAGCTTAAAAGCTGGTACAGCTCCATGCTATGGTAAAATCAGTCACTGATGTGCAATACAAAATCTGAAGCTTCCTTTTTTACTAAACAGTAGGAAAAAAAAACCGACACAATGAGCTTTAGTCAAGCATCTGGCTGTAGGCCATTATAAGCCAGTTTCGGCTCAGGATTGTGCAATGAATTGTTGAATGCACAATGACAAGATTGGTATCAATGTGTTATATACATTATGTTTTGAATAACTAGCTTCAATTAAAAAAAACTTTTGGTACAACAAAGAATAAAATGAAATTGTTCTGGATTCTGGCACTCAAGAGGAAACCATAGTATCACCATGGTTTTGAACGTTATGCTATTTTCAAACTAGCAAAGTTTGCAACTTAATTTTACATATTACAACAATTACCAGTAAATGTTCATTACATATTCCAGCCGATTAAACATTTGAATAGTAGTTGTACTTGAGGAAATGAGCTAAAATAATCCTACTGTAATGAATTAACAAATAGTTTATTAAAAGAATCCAAGTTAATTAAATGAGAAGACAATTGACCATTGCTACTTACCTACTCCATTTTTAGGGTAACAGCATGAAAATGGGTGAAGAGCTAAATATTTCACACCACAAGCAATCATGAAATTCAAATTTCTACTTGATGCTGACTTTTCATACATACTGAAGTATCATTACTCAGATGAGCATCTCAAGATATTTTACTACTTTAAAGATGTTATATGAATACAAGTTGCTGTCCCTCAAATCTTAACGTACTTAGTTATCTAGGTTTACTAAATCAGTCCAGATTACCAAAGTATTTTTTATCCCAGATTATACATTTCACCACATTGATAATCAAAATTCCACATTTCGCACTAAAATATCTGTATTGGTTTTTGTCAGCACACTCTTACAATACATCCTGTCTTCCAGAAGTAGCATAAACTTAGTGAGTCATAGTGTGTAGTATAATTCTAAGAGAACATCTCACAAAGTTATTCCATCCTCTGAAATATATTTTTAGCATCTAAGAACAGTAAGGGGTGGTCGCTGAACCAAGTGAGCATGGTGTGGCATGCTGAAGGGACATTGAACATAATCTTTCTATGGACAAATCTTTTTGAACATTCTATACATAAAAGGTTCAGGATGAGCTTTAAATGCCATGCCAGAAATTTGAAATCAATTTAACAGAGACAGGTGTCTGTAATAAGCACAGCTCAAAGCATGCTTCCCTTTTTCTCTGAAATCAAAAATGTTGCATTGTGAGCTACATATGGAGAACCTCATGATAAAGAGAATCTAATTCTGGAGACAGCCCTTTTAGAAATGCTCTAAGTCCAATACGCCCTATGTTTGACAGTACATTTGTTTGGTTTGATTTATTTCTTATTAAGTCATAAAAAAGTCCAGTGTCTCTTCTTTTCCCAGTTGAGGCAAGTGAACTTGGTACAGTATTCTTGAATAAAGGTATTAATTTCAGACTTAGTTTTCTGCAGAATTCTTACTCAATTGCTTTGGGATCAGACATTGCTGCATGATTGTCAGTCAGAAGTTAAAAAAAGGTCCCATTAGAATGTTGCTCCCTTACAAAGTATACAATATTAAGAGATAGTTTTATTAGACTTTTTATACAGTGAAGCCATTATGTTCTGATTTGACTACCAGAAGAATCTAGATTTCTCCTGGCACTTTACAACAGAATTGCCAAATCATTAGGAAGGTAAGATTTGGATTGTTGTTTCGAGGTGAATTTCTCTCTCCCAAATTATGGCTAAACAGACTTTATTTTTCCTGATCGAATATATCATGGAACAATGCTTTTATACTTCTCCAGGACAGAATGAGGGTCACTTACCATCACTTACAAAGTTTGTCTGTTTGAAATATTAATAAGGGATGATATTGGAGACACCTAAAGACAACTTATCGAATCCTCCAGTGATGCCTTATTAGTTTGGATACGAATAACTATACACTGACGAATGCTGATGCTTGTTTAAAATACAGTTAGACCTTCTCATGACCGACCAAACATCATTGACCTAAAACATTGTGTTGAATTTCCCCAGCCCCTTGGATTTGGGATTGGAGGCGAGAGGGCAGGAAAATAAGAGGCTTACCAATGTTGACCCAGTGTTAGAGTCCAGATCTCATTAGGAAATCCAGCCCATCAACACAGTTTCTCTCCAGAATGCTGCCATAGCTGAACATTCTTACTTTCTGTTCTTATTTCAGATTCCCAGCATCTACAGCACTATTTTAGAATTAACCTTGTACTTGTGAAGTGGAATTGTGAGGTGATGTAATTGGTTCTGGAAAGGAACTAAAAGTATTGGATTAGAAGGTGAAATTATGGTCATCGGGGCTTAATTTTTGATGCGCAATAACTCAAAGATGTTCAACTGTTCTTCTTTATTGCTTTTTCTCATCATGATGTGCGCAGTGTTTGTGCACAGGGTTTGAACGTTGTGTGAATCTTAGGTATTGTTTAAGTTGCAGTCTGAGGTGAGGTGTCGGACCAGGGTGAGAACGATGTTGGTAATAAAGTTGGGGGAGTCGAGGTTAAGATATGTTCAAAAAGGATAATTGTTAACAGTTGAAAGCATCCAATGCAATTAGCTATCTTATAGAGTCACAGAGTTGTACATCAATGAAAAAGGCCCTTTTCTTCTCTGTCAACTTAGAAACTGAGGAGTTATTTTCTGTTTAGTCATTTGTGGAGTATGGGCATCAGTGGATAAACTAATATTCCTTCTCTAATTACCCTTAATTTGGTTTTGTCACTATTTAATACAACGGAGTGGTTAGTAAGGACATTTCAAACTGCATTTCAAGAGTTACATGTAGGCCAAACCAGGAAAGAATGGCAGATTTTGTTCCATAAAAGGACATTACTGACCAAGGTGAGGTTTTACAGTCACCGTTAAATCAGTTTTTAATCCAGATTTATATGTTGAACCTAATTCAGCATTACTAGTTCAGTGACATTAACATTACACAACTGACTTCCCTCAATGGATGGCAAAAGTGAGGACTACAGATGCTGGAGATTACAGACGAGAGTGTGGTACTGGAAAAGCAAAGCAGATCAGGCAGTATCCGAGGAGCAAGAAAATCGACGTTTTGGGCAAAAGCCCTGCATCAGGAATGGCTGATGAAGGGCTTTTCCCCGAAACGTCGATTTTCTTGCTTCTCGAATGCTGCCTGACCTGATATGCTTTTCCAGCACCACACTCTCGATTCCCTTAATGGATGGCCAGCCCTCTACGTTTGGAGGATTATCTCTAATTTCCTTCACATTGATAGCTGAGCACAGCCCCTAAACTGTTGACTTCCTTTTCCAACAATCTCCACTTTTCAATTTTCCATAAAGTTGTTACTTATAACTCTTTGAACTAGATTTTGATAATCTGTTTTAATATCTTTTCAAATGGCTCAAATTCTGACCGGTAGTGTTCTTGTGAACTATCATGTTAGAAGAGAATGAAAATGCAAATTATAACAGTAGTACTGAGTTGTAACAGTAGTCTGAGAAATTGTCCCATCCAATGTTTGATTTAGCTCTCAAAGTTAGTCAGTTGGGTCTCCTGATGGAGATTACATTCATGGATTTGTCACAGAAAAGGCAAACATCTTTAATTCCTTGAAAGGTAAGATGCCACTTGTGTTCACATACCACTGTATCAATAATACTTGGTCTAGCATAAAACTAAAAAGTTTGTTTTCAAGGATGATACCAAAAATGAGAGGTTATGGAAGGCTGAAGGATGTTGCAATAAAGATCTATATAACAGAGAAATGTTTTGATAATACAGATACAGAATGTATTTCAATTCATGGGAAAGATTGGAACTAGAAGTCATCACCATAAGATTGCCACCAAGAATCAGAGGGAATTTAAAAAAAACTTCTTTGCCCAGAGAATGGGTGAATTTGAAATGTGCTGAAGTGACCAGTATAGATACATTTAAATGGAGGCTAAAAACACAATTGATGGAGAAGGGAAGAGAACCATTGCTGAGAGGTTATGGCGTAGTGCTAATATTACTGGGTTAGCCATACAGACCCTCAGCCAATGTTCTAGGGACATGGTTTCAAATCATGGCAGCAGAGGGTGAAATTTGAATTCAATAAAATCTGGAATAAACAGCTTGCCTAATAGTGACCATTGTTGATGATCAGTGGAACCTATCAGATCACGGAAGGAAATTTGCCATCCACACCTGATCTGGCCTACAAGTAACTCCAGAACTACAGCATTGTGGTTGACTCTTCGCTGTTCTCTGTAGAATTAGGGTTGAGCAATAGATGCTGGTCTAGACAGAGACACCCACATCTTGTGAAAAAATAAAAACAAAAAATTGAAGTACTGGTAGAAACTAGAGTGCAGCATAAATACTGATGGCCTGTTTGTGTATTATGTGATCCACATATGCTCGTTATTGATTTCTGGAACATGATCATTTTCAGATATTTAATTAAAAGATTTCATACCAGGTTAGTCTACCGTCTAAGCATAGGTGGCTGGATTCCTATTCATTAAAATGCCAAGCAACTACCCCCACTTGGAAGGTTTATTAAAGGGTTGTAAAAGCAAATTATTGCAGCATGATTGCAACCTTCTTGTAGCCAGTCATTTTAACACAGTGTCCTGTCCGCATGCCCACTCGTCTTGTCCTCGGCATGCCGTAGTGCTCCAGTAAATCATAGCACAAACTAGAGAATCAACATCTTAACTTCAGACTAGGCACTTTACAAACTTCTAGACTTAATATTGAGTTCAACATCTTCAACTTGTGAACTAACTCCCATTCCTTCCCTTTCTTTAATCTTTACCTGTTACATTCTCTTTCACCCTCTCTCTCCTCCCCACACTCCACTGGACTGTCTGTTCTTTCAAGACTGGCAGTTAGACACATCATTGTTCTGCCATTCTCACATTCAGATCACTTAATCTGGACTATCAGCATCCTTTCTCCCCCAGCATTCAACAGTATTCCCCCAACTAAAGCATAAGTGCTGCCCCCTCCACACTTCACATCAGGTCTGATGAAGAATCATCTAGGCTCGAAACATTAGGTGCTCTCTTTCCATGGATGTTGCCTGACCCCCTGTGATCTGCAACATTTGTTGTTTCTAATAAAGGGTTGTATCTACAAGGAACATCTTACCATAATCCATACTTCCTCCGTAAACTGAACAATGATTTCAATTTTAGAAACATTCACATGTTGGTGGACGTAGTCGGATGGCCCCATGCAGATTTGGCTATGTTCGGAGGTGTGGCTAGTGAATACAATTCACTAATTCCATCAAAAATCTGTCACAATATTTGGAGCCTCTGTTCTTTCATTTGGAAAAATTTCTCTTTCTTCATGTTTTTCACACCACCTCCACTACAGCAATCTTTCCTGTCTCCTGTCTAATGTTCCCTTCCCTACCGGCTCTAAATATAAACTGTTATTTCGCTGTTTTCCAATGGTCCGGAATGCTTTAGTTTAGTCCAATACAATGAGAAAATATATCTATCTATATTTAAAATGCCAAAAGTCCAAAATAAACAGATGGAAGCAATACTTTATACTGCACTATCCTGGCTAACATTCTGAATGAACTACTGACTCTGCACATATACTTCAAATAAAGCAGAATTTTTTATTGCAGTTCTCAAGAATTTAGCTTGTTTTATGACCATCACTGTTGGCAGTTTTGTATTAAAGGAACAATTCTTCCACGATATCAGCAGAATAATACTATATCAACAAAAAACATCTGGCTTTGTTTAGTACTGCCTAGTAAATCTGACACATCAAAAAATTCATTTACCAGAACAAGTGATTCATTTCTGAAGCACTACTTTCATTTCCAGAATTTTCACCAGGAAATGTCAGACTTTCAAGTGACCTACCTGTATACTTCTATTTCATCACACATCAAACAAGATGACAACAGTAACTCAGTCATTAGTGGACTATATCTGGCCAGAATGCATCCAAGTACAAAATGAATAGATGTTTTTGCTGTCTGTCTTTACTTACATTACTGGTATTGATCTTTAAACCTGCAAACGTTAAATTCAAATTTCAGATTGGGTTTACATACTTAAAATTAATGAATTTGAATACAGGTTACATTTTAAAGTTACAAGAATAAAATAGGTCAATAAGCCCAAACAGTTCTTGTCAGCATTTACCTGCTACATGAATGAATATCTCTAATCATATTTACCTATTCTGTTCCCAAATCCTTGCACCCTTTTAAATCGCTCATCTATCAATTTAACCTCGACAACTGATATAGCTTCTGCCTCATTCATTAACCATGAAAGGGAATTTCATGGCATCTTAACTTTTATGTGTTTGAAATCTCTAACATGGAGGAAAAAACAATGACTGCAGATGCTGGAAACCAGATTCTGGATCAGTGGTGCTGGAAGAGCACAGCAGTTCAGGCAGCATCCAAGGAGCAGCGAAATCGACGTTTCGGGCAAAAGCCCTTCATCAGGAATAAAGGCAGTGAGCCTGAAGCGTGGAGAGATAAGCTAGAGGAG
>NC_057742.1:10920218-10944162 GCF_004010195.1 Chiloscyllium plagiosum
CGTGGAGAGATAAGCTAGAGGAGAGTAGGGGTGGCGTGAAAGTAGCATAGAGTACAATGGGTGAGTGGGGGAGGAGATGAAGGTGATAGGTCAGGGAGGAGAGGGTGGAGTGGATAGGTGGAAAAGGAGATAGGCAGGTAGGACAAGTCCGGACAAGTCATGGAGACAGTGCTGAGCTGGACGTTTGGGGACTAGGGTGAGGTGGGGGAAGGGGAAATGAGGAAACTGTTGAAGTTCACATTGATGCCCTGGGGTTTAGGTGGAAAAGGAGATAGGCAGGTAGGACAAGTCCGGACAAGTCATGGGGACAGTGCTGAGCTGGAAGTTTGGAACTAGGGTGAGGTGGGGGAAGGGGAAATGAGGAAACTGTTGAAGTTCACATTGATGCCCTGGGGTTGAAGTGTTCCCAGGCGGAAGATGAGGCGTTCTTCCTCCAAACATCTGGTGGTGAGGGAGCGGCGGTGAAGGAGGCCCAGGACCTCCATGTCCTCGGCAGAGTGGGAGGGGGAGTTGAAATGTTGGGCCATGGGGCGGTGTGGTTGATTGGTGCGGGTGTCCCAGAGATGTTCCCTAAAGCGCTCTGCTAGGAGGTGCCCAGTCTCCCCAATGTAGAGGAGACCGCATCGGGAGCAAAGGATACAATAAATGATATTAGTGGATGTGCAAGTAAAACTTTGATGGATGTGGAAGGCTCCTTTAGGGCCTTGGATTACATGGACTCTTCCCTTCATTCTGGATCTAGCTAAGCCACTAGAATCAATTTGTGGCCATTTACCCTGGCCCATCTTTCATAATTGTTCTCTCACTTTTCAAATGGCCAACTTTTCAGGAAGCACAAAGCACACACTTCAAAGATACACTGCCAGATATTTACCTTACTAACTAGGAAGAGTTTCGACAAATTGCTCTTAATGATGACAATGGGCCAATCAAGCTCCATCATGCTTTGCATCCCAATGCCTTAGTTGAGGCAGAACAGTAGCAAAGAAAAGAAACTGAGGCAAATCCCCACAATATCCTGGCACCCTAAGGCATATGCTGCACCGTGTGCCCAAATATTTGCAGGTGAAAAGAAACAGCCTGCTGAATCATGTGTAGACCCAGGCAGAACACTGAATAGTCTCATCCTCATATCGAGCACTTTTCTCAAGACTGCCTCCTAATTTCTTTTTTAATCTTACTTCTTAATAATGTTTTGTCAAACTCTAAAGGATCTTGGTTAATCCACATTTTCTCTTCTCTAAACCCTTTACATATCTTTCCATTTCAACCTTCTATCCACAGTGTACCTCCACAAATATAACAGACCTTTTTTTTAAGACAATATGTGAGTTCCAAACATAGTGGTCATGTTTGTACACCTTCTTTTGTCGATATCAGTTCTCTCTGTAGCATGTACAAATATTCATACTCTGTCACCTTTCAGATATTGTCGAGCTTTATGAATATATTGTACACTGATATATTGATTTTCTATTCTTGCAGAGTTTGAAGCCAAGTTTCTGTTAATGTATTTTCAGTTTTTATTTTAGTGATTTTCCAGCAGAGTAAGTGCTCCAGTTTCCACAGTATATTTCCCATTCTGTTCAGTGCCATTAACGATGTTTATAACAGAGGCATTTGGTTGTATTCCTCTATTATGTATAATGTTTTGCTGAAATGCTTCATTTTGCTCCTCTCAATTGATGATCCTGGTTTGTTTTATTTTCCCCATTTTCCCTTTCTTAATTTAAAAACTTCACTTTTCCTTATTTAACGGTGGCTCAGTGGCTAGCACTGCTGCCTCACAGTGCCAGGGACCTGGGTTCGATTCCAGCCTTGGGCAACTGTCAGTGTGGAGTTTGCACATGTCTGTGTGGGTTTCTTCCAGGTGCTCTGGTTTCCTCCCACAGTCCAAAGATGTGCAGGTTAGGTGAATTGGCCATGCTAAATTGCCCATAGTCTTAGGTGCATTAGTCAGGAGGAAATGGATCTTGGTGGGTTACTCTTCAGAGGGTAGGTTTGGACTTGTGGGGCCAAATGGCCTGTTTCCACACTGTAGGGAATCTAATCTAAAACAAAATCCAATGTCCCATGAACTGGAATTCCTCTTCTTTACTTCATTTTTCTCGTTTAAAGCATCCATAGATTATAAAAGGTGTTTTTTTCCCTTTATTTCATATAGATGTTTAGTTACTTTTCTAATTGCCTGTCCTTCTCAATTCCAAAGAAATAACCTTGATTTGACTACCTACAAAGTCTACTCCTTACTTTTTGTTTAATCCAAATTCACCTTCTAGGTCTGATCATTTGCAGTTCTGGTTATTTGCTGTGTTGAGAGAAAAACTGGCTCAAAAGACATTCTGTCTGATGTAGTTCATCTTCTCTAGATCAGGTAACTTCTTGAATCCAAGTGTAGAGTGAGAGTCACTGAACCTGAATCGTTTACTCTGTTTTATCTCCACAGATGCTGCCAGACCTGCTGAGTTTTTCTAGAAATTTCTGTTTTTGTTTCTGATTTCCAGTGTCCACAGTTCTTCTGGTTCTTATTGCATTTCTGATGCTGTTTTACTTCCAGTCAACTAATAAGAGATGTGTGTGATTTTGGACAATTTTTCTCTCAAGATATTTTACTCCTTACACTACTTCATAAGACAATACACTAATACATTTTCAGGAATAAATTTGAACAACTTTGATTTTACTTGAAATCCACATGATTCTGTGTCAAGTTGCCAATGGATTTATGAATTGTGAAAGCTTCAAAATCTATCAATACAGTATAAAAATCTAACTCTAGTTGTGTCCTCAAATAAATAAATGTATAAATATTGACTACACAGAATAAAAAAAGGGAAAGATCCAAGACACAAAATTAATTCAAGGTTATAAGCTAGTCAAGTACTGTAATGCTTTGTACTGCAGTGTAGGCTAATCAGTGCTAATAACCTTATGGGCCCCTACTGTGCAAGGCTAGCCAGATAGAATTGAATGCCAGATCATTAGCACAAGTTGAAAACAGTCAAATGTTCTACACAGCTGAAGATCATAAGACCAGAGCAAACTATGTGTCTAGACAAACCTGAACACAATTAAAACTATAGCACATTTGAAGGTTGGGGCACAGCAATGGGTTAGACGTTGGTCTTTCAACCCTTGGACTTAGGTCAAACTCAGCCATGAAGATTCTGTATGAAGTGAGTTTAAACAATTTCAATCAACTGAAACCTGCCTAGGTGCCACACAACAATGCCCCTATTTCAGCAATAATTCGCAATAAATTGGCAATATTCTTCAGGAGGCACAATAGGATTTCTGGTGTCTCAAATATTATATTCAGTGAAGTATGGTCTTTTCAGATGAGGGCTTGAGAATTTTGAGAGCAGACTGATCAATAACTAATTCAGAATAATTGACCTTGGCAAATGAAAAATGTTCTATTTCCTACTAATAATGTCCACCTTCACTTTTATGAGCACAACTCCTGCAGGGCAACATAGTGGTTCAGTGGTTAGCACTGCTGTCTCACAGCGCCAGGGACCCAGGTTCGATTCCAGCCTTGGGTGACTGACCATGTGGAGTTTGCAAATTCTCCCCATGTCTGCATAGGTTTCTTCCAGGTGCTCTGGTTTCCTCTCACAATCCAAAGACATGCAGGTTAGATGAACTGGCCATGCTAAATTGCCCATAATGTTCAGGGATGTGTAGACTAGGTGGGTGAGCCAGGGATAATGAGTTTGGGTGAGAAGCTCTTCAGAGGGTCAATATGGGCTGAATGGCCTATTTCTATACTGTAGCGTTTCTATGATTCCATGAACTCACAATGAAGAAAGTGGAGGGAGAATTGCTGATATGTTTTGAGTGTTGACTGGAATGGATTTAAAAAAGCTGAGATGAGATGACAACCCCAAAAAGAACAGATTAAGAAAACAATTTCTGTCCCTAATAGATAAATACATTGTGCTTAATATAGTACTGGAACCATCAGATTTAACAGATTTGTAATCTTTACCCACAAATAATGGGTTATGATGTGTTGAAATATTTTCCCCTTTTAAAAATGCTATTCTCACTTTACTGCTCTACAGATACGAGCAGCCATTCTGTAACGAAAACATTTTTCTCCAGGTTTAGTTTGGTAATGGCCCCTGCCATTCAGCAGTAATACAAATAAAAGTCGAAACCCAATGCATTTCAAATTATTCTAGCCTATAAAATGCACTGTTCTAACTAAATAGCTTTACAAAGACCTGAGCTGTACAATAGAACTACACGCAATTAAAAAAAAAATCAAAGTTGTTTGTATGACCAGAAGCAACTTTTGAATTTAGCTGCGAGTTATTCAAATATGTCAAGCGCAAGCAACTATTTCAGTCATATTCAATTACATTCTACAAATAAGAAAACTGATGCTTAGAGTACTGCCTCTGCATTTGGAAGCTAACCACTTTCCAGCCTTTCATGTAAACAACAGAACATCATAGGTGGGAAAGTGCAGAAGTAAAATGCCTAATCCTTTGTCTACTTTTCATTGTAGTCATGTTAGGCCAGTTAGTTCACTCAGTTCGTAAGAATTTAAAGAAAAAAACATAATTAAGTCAACTAACATCAATTGTAAGCTACATAATTTGATACAGATTATAAACTATTCACTATTCCTTTGCTTCAAAATTTAGATTGGCATAACATCTACTGCAATATTCATATCATATTCCAACTATTTATTTGCTTTTTCATCAATTTTGATTCATGCACATTGATCAATTAAAGCCCAATACATTTAGTGTTTATTATAGGCACGAATGATTCTCTGGAAACAGAGGTTAGAACCTGTACTCAAAGCAATTCTGAATGAAAGCTTTGCATTCCTGTTCTAGGCATGCTCCTGACATTCACACAGATTTGCACCATTTAGGGTATCTTCATATACAAAACAGCTAAATACTCAAGTCAGAGCAGTCCAAATATGGAAGTTCAACAAAGAAAGGTGACGCAAAGGATCAAAAATGCAATAGTCTCTGCAAATTCTTCCAAGTAGCCCTATTCATATAACAAATACAGTGAATGCTGGAGAAACTCAGCTGGTCTGACAGCATATGTAGCAAGAGTTATCTTGCCTAGTCCAATATGACACTTACCCAGCATTCTCTGTGTTTGTTTCAGATATCTAGCATCTTCAGTATTTTCCTTTACTTGAGACTCCATTCACATGTTGAATATTGGCAGGTTATACACAATGACAGGAATCATAGTACAGCCCAGCATTTACACGTTCACTTCCAGCAAAAGTCCTTGGATTGTGATCAGGAGCAGGAACACAAGTTGAATTTTATCTCATCAAAAGCAGTGGGCAACTTTAAGGACTATAATTCCGCCCTGGCTAAGACTGACTAATTCACAACAAAAAAATGAAGTCTAGCTTGGCCTGAATGGCTCTGTTGTTAGAACATGAAGGAAGTAGGTTTCCTCTTCATCAGATTTGTCCATTTCCAGTATTTCCTCAAGCTCCTGTGTACATCTGTTAGAACCGATACCATTGAAAGGAGAAGCCTCCATCATTGCATTTATTTGCAGACCCTGCATCCAAAGCAGCCTAAAATATTTCAGAGGCACACTGCATTAAAGACTTAACAAGTAAATGAAGTACAGTATAATTTTAACTTAAACATGACATACTAGATGAACGTTTCTCTTTCAAAGCACACTTTATCAAACAAAACTGTCCCCAAATAGTCACAAAAAGATACAACAGAAGAGTGCTCACAAAATTTAAATCTTGCTTGAAATGTTTAATGGTTATGTTGAACTTTATGCATTTTTTAAAAACATAAAAAAGTTGCCTCAGTTGAAAACTTGAAATAAACAACATATTTCGACATTTAATACTGGCAATACTTGTAATGTTATTTACCTCTTTCTAGTAGCTCAATAGCACAGGTATTTGAAGCTAATATTTTAGTTGCCATAAACCTCAAATAAATTATGGAATTATAATAACTACTGTATTTTCTCACTTAAAAAAATTTCAATTTAATTCCTAACTCGTGGCCCAGGTAAAGCATAAAAAATTATCACATCTCTCAGTTAGTAAATGTGGCAATGACATATAGAGCACAAAATTCCAAAGGTATTTCAGTCTATAATAAATTGGTGATCTTCTATTATTGGTTGTTGTGTCTTTAGTGGACCAGATTAAATATATCAGAATTAGCACCCTAACTCCTTTGCCTTTGCATCCAGTTCTTCTCTTTTAAGATCCTCCTTAAAACATACCTCTTTTGGTCACCGCCTAATACCTTAGTTTTGGATTGACATCTACTTACCTTCTGATTATTGACTTATGAAGTGCCTTAGATTGTTCTTCCATATTAAACATGCTGAATAAATGTAAATTGCTATTGTTATCTCATAAAGGCCAATGGAAATTTGTGTCAATTTACTGCCATCCTGACACTATCCCTACCTTCATGAAAAATAGCCTGGTCGAAAGCATGTCACTGTAGTAAACACATTCGTAATTCCTCAAAAAGGACACTAATTAACAATCCAGTCTCTTGCTTTGCTTTCACATCCGCTGTAGGTTCTTTTTTTTAAAAACAGATTTTTATCCCATCCATTGTGCTATGCTGATTTCCACCACATACATCAAGGCTTGTGTTGCTCCTCACAACCCATTTAATATTGCTGTTTCACCATCTTGCTCTCTTAGAGGAAGTTTTATGGGGGAATTGACACAAAATTGTAAGAATTTTAGTCCTACTGTTAATACACTTGATTATTTTCTTAATCAATGTTCCCAAATCAACTTTGATAAAATACAATACATATAAACAATGAAAGTGTGCTAAAAACACAACTAGTCAGGTTCGTACTAGTTGTGCAAGAGAAGAGAAAGCTTATCATTCAAGAACATGGTAGTGCAATAAAGCAGCATCTAGCATGCCACAGGAGATGGTGACTTTGTCCATAATTTCCTCACATAATAAACTATTGGCCTCAACAGATTACTTTCCAGTAAGAGGAGAATAACAGGTTGGCTTCTCATGGGTGAATTCCACTCAGTAGAGAGAGCAATAGAAAGGGAAGTAGGACCATAGGAGTTAGCTCGTTCAGCCCTCGAGCCTGCTCCACTATTTAATAAGATCAAATAAAAGCACTGTTTCTTCATCGGGACGGCAACAAGAAGCGGCACTACAGAAATGTAGAAGAAAAGAGGTGCACCAATTCAAAGTCAATTACTTCTCATGTAGTACTCATCACAACATTATTCCTATGGACATAATGTCATTTTATTTTGCTCTCATACAAGTTCTAAGTTTCAAACATTTGTCATAAAAAATATCAACAATGCTGACAATCATGAAGCCTTCCAAAACAGCACACTCTGCGGATTAAATCTGCAGTCCTTGACTGTTGAGAGCATCGTTTGCTTATTCAAGTGGCAAAATGTTCATTTGTTGCATTTTATAATTTAGGGAAACAAATTGCAAGAGCTCTTGTACTTGCAAACTGAGAACCATTTTGTGAGTCAAATGCTTTAAAATAAAATAACAGAAACAGGGACAGAAAACATTCCAGGGCACTTTTTTGAAGAACAGCATGGGAAATGTTGCTCAAGCAACATTAGCAACCAATTCTTTATTGCTTATGATTCCGACCTATTGCCTATGCTGATGCCCTCCTCACATCAAGGTTAAACTTGCTCATTACAACTGATCCAATACTGTAGTTCAACAACTTGCTCTCCTGACTAGATCACTACCTTCGCTTGACTTATATGACAGTCTCATTGCTCATCTTGGGAGCTTGCTGTGCACAACTTGGCTGCCTCACTTCTTACACTGTGTCAGTGGTGTCACTTAAAAAGGACTTTTACAAATTATAAACAGACATACATAACATGAAACTGTGGAATATGTCTTTCTTAACACTTCGTGCATAATTTCTTATACTTGAATTTAATTGTGTTATCTTCTTTGATGCTTTTGCATTGAGCAAACAAGGCAGCCTGCAGTCCTCTAGATGGACAAAGAATACTATTTTACAAGATGGTTTCACTCCCAACCTCTGAAGCCAAAATCCCTTTGACAGTTAAATGGCATTAAATTGCCCCTCTGAGGGCATAACTGTCACTGGCCTCAGTCCAACCATTCAGGCCAGGAGTGTGGTCTTCACACATTACTGTCCGCTGTGAGCCTACAACTAACATACGCAAAGATTTATAACCACAAACCTAAAGCTGCAGTTTAACTTGCATATGCTGCAATTGCATACGCACCATTGTTTTTAAATTGCAATTGTAATTTTAAACAATCATGAATGCACAATCATGACTTATAAAAAGAGTAATTTCAGAGTGCTGAGTGACAACCTATATTGGAGACCACTTCAAAGCTAGCTTACCACATAAATTGTGTATTATGAATCGGACAGCCTAAAGCAATGTTCATTATAGTTAATACTCATGGCTGCAGCAATGAATTACTATCTATGCAATAACAGTTACTGTACTGGAATTACAATATGATTTCAGTAAAGCATTTCTCATTTATACATTGAAAGAACAATCCCAATTCTTATTTTCTTCACTACCAATAACTCTAACCACATATATCAGAAGTACTTCAACAAAGTAAGTATTTGCACATTTCAAGCCAGTTGTGAAAAGTTACAAAGGCACTTTATCAAACAACACGGCATAATTGCTTCCTTTAGATGACAGTGTTTTACCAAAAGGACAAAGATGAGCTTTTCAGCAGCTTCAAGTCTTTTCTAAATGACCAGCTTGGAGCACCGAGGAGAAAAATGTCAATGTCTGCAGCCTCTGACCAAGGCTGTGTAAATCTTCCACACCGCATTGACCAGACAATGGAAGCAGCACTGATTAATGGGCCATTATTCTTAATTTAAAAGCTGGGAATGAGATCTACCTATACAGTTACTGATAGGTCTCATAAAAAGGAGACCGTCAGATCCCGATCTCTGGCAATGCCTAACTAAAGATAACAGGACAAAACAAAAATACTGCGCCCTATAACCAGTCCATCCCAGCAACCTGTTCCGCTAATTTTGAAACAACATTCTCCCCGCCAAAAAAAAGCCATATATCAACTGGCCTTCTTGGACAATGTAAGCTGCAAGGCAAAGAGATGGTTTGAGAGCACAGATAATAGGATCAAACGAAGCACAGTTTACAGCCAGCATCAAATAAATCACTGCTGACAGGCTTTCTCATTAACAGAATTAAGAAAAACAGTAATTTCACTGGACTTCATCCATCATCATGCTGTAATTCCAACTGAAAGATAAGGTGCACACTTTTAGCTAAACTTCTCTCAGGGCATTTTCATTAGGAACTGTGAACGATTCAGTCAAACAGCATACTTACATGGAAGAGGAGATGGAAATAAGTGTGGGGGTTGGTAGGAAGGGATGATGATAACTTACTTAGAGCATGGCAGCTTGGAGCAGTTTGAATTAACAGATTGTGTCCCATATCTGAGCCCAACCTGTTACTGGAAAAGAGGTATATTAGATAATTGAGGGGACACTATTAATAAATCCAGAATATTACTTCAAGTTAAATTATGAGTGTTGTACACAGGTTTATGTCAGGAACTTCTGTTCATAAAAGTGTGGAATTGACTTCTGGACAAAACAGCAATAGTTCAAACATTAGAATTATTTAAAAAAAAATCTGATGCAATGCTTATGAGGATTTTAGGATCTTTTTGGATGATGAACTAAGATTGTCTAAAAGCTTTCCTCATCAATGATTACCTTATGATATGGGAGCTGACAGCAAATTAAGACTGGTCTCATGGCCTGGAAAGAGTATTCTCCACCACAAAAGAAATCTGCACTGTGTTTACAGCTAATTATTAAGTTGGACTATCATTAAGTTACTTTAAAAATAATATATCTTCTTGCATACACATAGGAAATAGGTCGTTATGGAGGATAAACTCTGGTTGAGATGAAAGAACATTTTACTTTGTGAAACATGTAATGAAAAGCAAAACTGACAAATGCTGAAGAAAGATATTTTGCTCAGTGAGAGGGGAATTTTCTCCGAATATGTTGAGAGCATATCCATAAAAGATTGTTTTATTCAGTTGTTAGACTGAACACAATTTACCCAATTGGAATTTCTATCAGTCAGCAACCTAACTAAGTGTGCATTGGTTACAGTAGCATGGAGGCCAGAAGACCTTGTGGCCTGAGAAGGGAGGGAGGAAAATGGATAGGAAAATTAGACTGATCAAAAGGAAGAAAAATGGGGTAAACAGCTCTCATTCATTCAATTATAATTAGGATTAAATTCCCTTTGAATTTTCACTGCGTTAATTGTACAGTATTTAGTTTCACAGTAGTGTGATAACTTAGCACTTAACAGGCTGACATTACAGCACAACAATAAAAGTTTTCAGTTCCTGTGTTGCAAGATGTTTAAGTCACTTTTATATTAACGGGAAAATCCCCCCCATAGGATTTCTCATAATATCATGGGATGGAGTTATTTCATAACTACAGGAACATTACACTACGTAAGAACATTATTCTACTGCTGAGGTGAAGTGATTTTCATACAGTTAGTCTCTTTAAGGCATTATAATCTCATTTATGAAAAAGATACATACTAATCAATTGTGATTGTTACTCTCAGAATGTGTTGATGCACTACATAAGAGAAAGGATTTTCTTTTTAGGCCCAATTTCACTTTGTTCCATTGACCCTATTTGTGAAATTCCCATGCAGATGTCACATAATCAGGACATATTCTTGGCCTGTACCTGTGTTTTTTGTTTTTGCTGCTGTTTACTTATCTATGCTACTTAACTCTGTGATCTGTCTGCATTGCTCGCAAGACAAAGCTTTTCACTGTGCCTTGGTACACGTGACAATAAATTCAATTTAATTCAATTCAATATTCTACAGTACTGTCTCCGACCACAGCTGGCAATACTTCGCCCAGGGAGACAGAAGTTAATTCTCTTCCAGGAAAAGGAGGTTTTCAGAGATGCAAATATCCTCTACAAACAAAACGCTGTCTCAATTAAAGGGGCAATTTAATTGACCAGGAATCCAAATACCAACACAAACTCACAGGGAAGTCACAGCTTAATATTTGAATACACCAGACTGCAGAAATGATTCAAAGTAAGAAACTGTCCCAGTACTTAGGAAATAATTCTGAACTTCATTGAGGCGTCAGCATGAGAAACATGTTCTCAAAGGGAGAAAAGAAAGTCAAAAGGTGATAAGAGGACAGGGATTCCTTTATAAGTTCACCAGAGAGATCGAGGGGGAATTCAGAAGAAACTTCTTTTCCCCAGAATGAGCTTAGAAAGGGGTTGGATACATTTAAGGGGAAGCTAGACAAGGCATGACTGAGAAAAGACAAAAAGGTTCTATTTTTATGGTTAATTGAGGAGGGGATATGAAGAAGCTCATGCAGAACTTCAACAACAACATCACCAATTAGGTCAAATGACTTAATACTGTCTTGCACATAGAGTGTAATTGCTACTGCTGAGGGAAGTGTATAGATTAGCAGTTGCTTGTAAATCTCACACACCAGGTTGGGGAAAACTGCAAAACAGGTCCAGGTTCTTGCTACACCAAAAAGAATACTTGTAAAATGTTAATTGTGCACTTGTTGTACAGAAGTACCAAATTAGTTATGAAGACTTAATATTTACCGATACCATGGATGTTCATCAATCTGGTGTTCTCAGTGGGTAGTCCAAAAGGTACACAGATCTGAAACAGCATGACACTTATGTATATGTGAGACAGTTTTAAACATGGTACACTTGCAACAAAACTGTCATGTTTTTCCTGGCAGATGTTTCTTGGCAATACTCGTGGTGAGTCAGCCACGAGTATTGCTTCATTGTAATAAAGTCGTGACATATGAAACTAAGAAACACAAATCCAGTGATATAATTGCACAAACATAATTCCAAAAAAGAGAAAATAATTTGTGCTGTTTTCACTTACACTGGCTACATCTGTAAGTATCAATGGTTTTCAAAATTTTAATTCAAGGGAAAATTGCGGTTTTCATTTGTGTGCACCAGCTACACTCCCTGAAATGAAAAGGTAAGCAATTAAGAAAGTTCACAATAGTTTGGTTTTGAAATTATTTAAGAAAGTGAATTCAATTGCAGTTATACCTTCAGGAGGTACATACTAAATTAAGGCAAATGAATTAATTGTTAGATAATAATGTATTTGACCTTACAGTAAGAAAAAAGGGTAGATGTAGTCTTTATCATTCTCATTACACTCTCGCAGCCAGTTCTTCTCTCAAAGTCATTTGAAAACAATTTTCACAAAAATATTTCTGAACCTGTTCTGGAGTCATTTTTTATTGGAGGTTTGGATTAGTTGTATTATATAGTCTGAAGAAAAGTAGCAATGAGACAATCCTACTCATGTACAAAGGTAAATCCCATTGTACATATGCAGTCTGCATTCATCAAAGAATTATAGGGACAGGTAAACTTCTTGTCTATTTTCAGATAGCAGAGCAATAGTTTTGTGAAAATGGTCAACTCCAAAGTTAAGCTTTTCAAAGGCACTAGTAGATTAACAAAAGCAGTCAGAGATATGAAATATAACCATATAGTTCAGTTTAATATACTATTGTGAAATATGTAACTTATGACTTCAATAACATGCTATAAACCCTGTTTTCATCATTCAAGATTTCAGAAATAAAAATGCTGTTAAAAAGTGAATGTTGATTTCCTTCATTATTCCTGCTGCTTTACTCAATTACAAAATCTTAACCTATTGCACATTTAAGCTTATTCATTGGAGATGAACCATCAAGAAGTGATGTAAATATTGAAAAGTGTGACAAAACAGAGAATGCTCGGGGAGACGTATCAACCCATTAAATATATGCCAGCTCTTTGAAATCTTTAAATACTATATTACAGGTTCAAGAGTGACTCAGTGGTTAGCACGGCTGCCTCACAGTGCCAGGGATCTGGGTTCAATTCCACCCTCACACAACTGTCTGTGTGGAGTTTGCATATTCTTGCCATATCTGCCTGGGTTTCCTCCAGGTGCCCCAGTTTCCTTCAACATGTTCAAGATGTGCAGGTTAGGTGGATTGACCATGCTAAATTGCCCGTGGTGTCCATCGGTGTGAAGGTTAGGTGGATTAACCATGGGAAATGCAGGGTTACAGGGATAGAATGGGGAAGGAGGGGGGATTGGATCTGGGTGGGATGCTCTTCAGATGGTCAGTGTGGACTGGATAGGCTGAATGGCCTGCCTCCACACTATAGGGATTCAATAATTCTGGTTCAAAATCAGTTTTGTTTCTTCACAGAAATTAACAAACTAAGACAGTCTTCTTAACTAAAGCAACAAGGCTAAAGTTGTCAAAGTGATCAAATTATTCCCATAGGGAAGGAATTCTACACATCGTTGTATACTGTTTGATTCTTACAAGAGAGTTTATTGTGGTCTAATCTACCAAAATAGAAATATCCTTGGTGACTGTTGAGTTAAAACAATATCTATTTACATATGAAAGTCGCCACTTGCTCATCATGTCCAAATTCTTGAAATCTGTATTTAACAATTGACTGTTAGCGGAAATTCAGCAACACAGAACAGGTATTCAATAAGCGAGAGTATCATAGCTGAATCCAATTCAATTATATTCAAACTCAATGTCCAGAAGTGCACAATTTACAGCTGGCTAACTTTTTGCATCCTGATCTTGAGATCTTAAATCCAATTTTGATGTAGAAACTTCTAATCAATTAATCTGTTCAGATGCTATGATACACATCTGGAGCAGGTGGGACTTGAATCCAGGCATCCTGATTTATGCTTAGATTAGTTGACCTGGAACATGGACAGTAAAAGCTCAGATTTTCTGATCTGCATGCTAGTTTTATTAGCACGCCATTTGATACCCATGACTGAGGTTCTCTTGAACAACAGTATTTCTGCAGGCCCTAAATGGTTCCTTAATTCTGTTACAAATGGACCAATGCCCTATGACCAGTTTAATTGTTCAAAAGAAACAAGATTATATTTCCAACAAGTGATTAATTACTACAGGTAATACTGTAATGTATCATTGGAAACTGAACAACAAAATCCCCTAGGAGACAGATTACAAAGATAATTGCACATTTTTCAACAGCAATATTAGTGTCTACATTAAGCAAAGACAAGCCCGACATCAGATCCAGCTACATTACTCCATCTGTCCATGTAAATGCTCCTAAACTTTCTCTCTGGATGACCGACTCTGAAGACAATGGGAAATGCTGTCACTGACATGGCATGCTTAGTGAAATGTGTTTATTATAACAGTGATTGCTTCATGAAATTATGTTTAGAATTGTTTTTCTTTCCAAAATCAGCCAAATAATTTTGGAAAATATTTAACAAGCTGTGTTTTTTTAAATATATAAACATCCTCCCTGTACGCACAAAGTTATCCTGAGTTAACACAAGCAGGGCTGAGAATTTAATACCATAACAGAAGGTAGTTTCTCCCTATCCACAGACAGCACTGGTAATATCAGGCAAGAGGGAAAAGAACTTTCTGCTTGAGAAAATTTCCTGTTGCGATTCAGCACTTTCTGACTCAACAACTAAAATAAATAACTGACGGGTGCCTTCAATCTCAAATGCAGAATCTATAGTTCCTGTACTTTGTAGCAACAATCGTTGTTAGACAAAGTTCTGGCACACTGTATGCTCATTATTAGTTCGGAGTAACTCTCATTATATAGGTTTTGGTCCTTATGCATATCATCATCTCTTCAAACCAGTCCATCACTGATTTTCCCTGAAATATATATATCAGTTCCTGTTCCACTGGCTGTCCTGGTCTGCCACCATTTACATGATACTTCGCCAAGAGTGGTGACAGGCTGCAGGAAACTAACTGAGTGGAGTTACTGTACGAAGCAGTGAACAAGGGTACCCAGATAGTGGAATCCCTTCATTATGGGTGCTGAAAGGGTAAATTGGGAATCTGATGCAAGCGATTATGCAATGATATCCCAGCAAGGTTCAGCATCTGCAGGAAAAAGGATGGCAACAAAAAGAAAATAAACTTATAGAATGAACTAAAAGAATGATCAAGCAACAAATTATTGAGTGCAGCCTAAGTTCAAATCACTGGCATAATGAGAGTATTGCTTAGTATGTGTACAGCATTATCAGTGAACATTCTCTTCATGTTTGAAATCATTACACTCAATAAGCTTTTTTAATACGCAAGAAAGTAATTCAAGTTGACAAATGTCAAGGGCGCACACAGTTGTCTGTTAAGCATTACCAGTGATGCAGAAGTAGAGTTTGACACTTTTCAAAGAAAGGAAATACATGTTGAAGAGTAGACCATGGGAAACACCTGAGGTCAGAAGGACCTTGGTGTGCATGTCCACTGGTACCTTAAAGTAGCTGGACAAGCAGATAAAATGGTTAACAAGACAAATGGGATTTGTGCCTTTATTAGCTGAGGCATAGTGTTTAAGGGCAGGGAGGTTGTGCTGAAACTGTATAAAAGTTGGTTAGGCCACAGCTAGAGTACAGTGTGCAGACGAGAGAAAAAAGGTTTTCATGCAGAGGGCGATGACAATCTGGAACTCTCTACCTGTAAGGGTGGCAGAGACAGAAGCATTCAAAACACTTAAGAAATATTTAGATATAAACTTGTGATGATGCCAAGGCATTCAAGGCTTTAGTTAAAGTGTTGAAAATTAGTTTTAGAATAATTAGGTGGTTGTTTTGACTGGTGCTGATTCAATGGACTGAAGGGCCTTTTTCTATGATTCTACGCCTACAAAAACCCTGATGAAGGGCATTTGCCCGAACCGTCAATTTTTCCTGCTCCTCGGATGCTGCCTGACCTGCTGTGCTTTTCCAGCACCACACTAATCTTGACTCTAATCTCCAGCATCTGCAGTACCCACGTCTGCCTACAAACAACACATTGGTTTCAGTCATGGGAATTTATTTTGAGACAATTTATCGATCTAACATTTCATTATAACTTAGCAATGTTGGATGCTTTAAACACCAAACAAAAATATTACACAGTAACAATTATATATTATTTCAGGTTCCATAAACTATTTATCTATTTTGCTTTTATATTTTGCTATTATAGTTATGAAAGGTTAAGTAGCTATACAGTGCTTTGTTTATTTGTGAAGAGAAACTTCAAGTTTCATTAGCATCAACAAATTAATCATTGTTTTTTTTTTACAACTAGCGGTTAACAGAAATATGTAGGTTCAGTTAACAACTCCATATTTAGAAATATAGAGAAATGCAAGATGCTTCATTTTATACTCCTGTGGTTAAAGGTGATGGTTCACGGTACACATACCACATATTGAAAGTTTGTTGTTTCACACTTCGGCAGGGTAGGGTATCTGAGCACCTACTCATATGACAGCTTGAAGAGAACAAGTTAAAAGGCATATCAACTCACTGATGTCCTATTTCAGTTTTACGTTCATTAATGATAATTAAAGAATGACATGGATCCAAAAGGTGAATTTTTTCCAATTATGCTATTAGTAAGTAGAGGAAAACGTATTTCCATTAGGGTAATTTGTATCTAAGCTGTTTATTTCCAATGATTAAAGCAGCTACAGAATAACATACCAATATATTGATCCAAAATATGTAGGTATCACAAACATTAGGCATCTAAGTTCCATTGAAAATGAAACAAGTGAGTTAATGTCCACTGTTAAACTTAGTTACTTACAACTAATTACTAATACAAATCTTCCAAGCACGCACTTAGATTCAAAGCAAATTCTTCACATAAACAGCATGGCTTGCTTTCATGTGTTTTTACTGCTGGTACAATGTCTCAAACACATAAACATGGCACTGAGTCTGTGCCAGACTTTGAATCGTGTTGGTTTCCAAGTTGGAGGGATCACGCCAAGCTAGTTCAGGTGAGGTCAAAAGTTGCTTGGATCTTGGAAGAAGACAAGTTCGCAAAGTCTATTCACTGTGTCAATGCAGCACTTAACCAAACATGTTGCTTTGTAATACTACTCACTTAATAATAATTAAAATTCAAAACTAGCTGAAGAAAATGTTAGGTTTTCCAAAACTATGAGATTTCAGATAGCAGGATTTGAGACACTGTGTGTATCACTTTAGAACAAAGCCTCTAGTTGATATATCCTATTTTCTTACATAACAAGCAGGATTTGATCTGAGTGCCTGAGATGAAATTGTACATGAAAATCCCACCATCTCAAGCAAAACAACTCATGTGATCGATATTGCTTGACAAATGCATAGTGTGCTGTGACAAGCTCATAAAACATGTCACTCAACAAAGACTTTAGAAAGAAAATTTCAGTGGAAACAATTAAATAAATGTAACTATTGGTGAATAGCAAAGTTCCATTGCTCTTTGGTTTTAACTGTGGGGCCTACTTGGGTAACTGTTCAAAACAAATTCTGATTTACTCCAGTGTATCTTGATGGAGGTCACGATCTCTGTTCTGTGCATTCTGAAAGCTCCATTTCAATCGCAGATGTTTTGTTTCACAGATATTGCAAAGAACTAAAAAAAACTCGCCAATCTCTGGTTTTCATTCCTCCAGGGTTATGATACCATTGCTGTTTAAAGTAACTTTAAGTTGAATTATTGTTTCTGCTTTCACGGTCATCAGACCAAATACTTTCCCTACACTCTTCAGAATTCTGCTTCGCTATCATGTGAATTTTATTGCCAAATCCTACATGCACAATAAGTTATTCACTCCTCTGAAAACTTCAAGAACATGGACTTGTTGGGTTAATGGCCTGTTTCCACACTGTAGGGCTTCTATGATTCTATGATTTCTTTGGAATAGTTTGAAAACCACTGATTTAAAATGAGATGGTTCCAGCAAGCTATTCCTGACAATCTTGAGCTTTAAAAACAGAAATTGCTGGAAAAGCTCTGCAGGTTTGGCAGCACCTGGGGAGAGAAATCAGAGTTACCGTATCGGAGCCAGTGACCCTTCCACGGAACAGGATCCACAGTTCTTTTGATTTTAATCTCGAGCTTTCATTAATTGGGACAATTAAGAGTATATTTTCACCAGTTACTGAAAGCTAGTGCGAAAGTAGACAAGGGCAAGAAGAAGAACATTACTTCGCACCTCACAACTTTTTTGTAGGATTTGCACAGAGTAAAACATATCACCACATGATTCAGAATTCCTACTTGACAATCAGATAAGTTTCCATATGACTTATTTATTTAATTTTTACCATTTCACTCCCCATATTCCCATAAAGAGATAGATAAGCATTCCGAAGGTCATAGAAGAAGATTCCACAGAAAATTTCCTTAGAATTATATCCATCCATGATGGCTGATCCACATTTAGCAAATACTAAAAAAAACTGAACAGTATAAAGAACACTCCTATAAAAATGCCCATGTGCTCATGGGATTGGAGATATTATAAATCAGCATGGATTGAGGACTAGTTAATTAACAGAAAATAGAAAGCAGGAATAAACTGGTCATTTTGGGCTGGCGAGCTGCAATTTGATTTTACTTGAAGGATCAGCTGTTTGCAGCATCTATCAATGACTTAGATGATTGGCCAAAAGTCACGTGAGCAACTTGGCTGATGAAACAAACCTCGGTGAGAAACAGAAGTTGAGAGTGGGACACAAAAAGATGCAATGAGTAGACTAAAATATCGCAGGTGGAATATAATGTGATGAAATGGGTGCTATTCACTTTGGTAAGAAAAATATGAAAGCATAATTTTTTGTTCATGGTGATTAGATTTTTTAGATTAGATTACATTACAGTGTGGAAACAGGCCCTTCGGCCCAACAAGTCCACACCGACCCGCCGAAGCGAAACCCACCCATACCCCTACATTTACCCGTTACCTAACACTACGGGCTATTTAGCATGGCCAATTCACCTGACCCTGCACATCTTTGTGACTGTGGGAGGAAACCGGAGCACCCGGAGGAAACCCACGCAGACACGGGGAGAACGTGCAAACTCCACACAGTCAGTCGCCTGAGGCGGGAAGTGAACCCGGGTCTCAGGCGCTGTTAGGCAGCAGTGCTAACCACTGTGCCACCGTGCCGCCCACTGCCACCGTGCCGCCCACTAGTGAGATACTGGAAAATTTTGGTAGCCGAGTACCTTTGTATATGAAATGCAGAAAACAAACATGCAAGTACAACAAGCTATTAGAAATATTCACGCAAGATGTGGATGCACTGGCTGGGCCAGCTTTCTTGTTCATCCCTAGTTGCCCTTGAGAAGATTGTGGTGAACTGCTTTACTGCTTTCTTGAACAATGCAGCCAACTTGTTATAGGGACATCCACAATGGAATGTTCACGTTTGTTACAAAACTATTGAAGCCTCACTGTAATTGAATAGGGCTTTGCTGAGAGCAGACCTGGAGCACAGTATACAACTTTGACCTCCTTACTAAAGCAAGGATAAAATACAATGCAGGGAGTGAAATAAAGATTTACTCAACTGATTCCTGGGATGAGGGGATTGTTCAATGAGGAGAGAGGATTGTTCAATGAGGAGAGAGAGATTTAGTAGATTCTTTGTCATGGGTTTAGAACAACTAATTTAATCAAAATAGAAAAAAAACAAGAGAATTGACAGACCTGATAGTAGAGGTTCTGAATAAGGGGTGCATAGTCAAAATGAAATGTCATGAATATTTGGAATTCTCTACCCCAGAGAGCTGTGGAAGTATTTTTAAGTTAAGGATTGACAGATTTCTTGATGCTAAAGGAATCAGGGATTGAAGATACTGTAGGACAGTGGAGGTAATTTAGGTAAGCGATGATCCTATTGAATGGCGGAGCAAGTTCAAAGGATGAATGACCTACTCCTGCTCCTATTTGTTACGTTTTTACAAAAGTCTTGTAGGATAAGATTGGCTCATATCACACTGTGTAACGTCCAATATATGTGAGTTCCAAATTTCTTTCAATTCCTTGTCAAAGTGGTGATTCTTCATCCAAGTCTATTCAATGAAAGTTTGAAGTATAATTACTCTAAAGGTATTACAACTGCACCCAATTTTCTGCTCACTCAATTTTCTTTTTACCAACAAGTAACACTGAGGTGTTTTTGGGAATGGGGAAAATGTCGTCATTCCCACTTAAGCTATATGTAACTGATTCGTGACCACACTAGAGACAAAGATTAAATCCAGGACCTTCCTAGTTTCAATTACTCAGTTCGACAATGGGTAATGCACTTATACTTATAACTCAGACATTGGCATATTCAAGTGTTTCAGAGTGAAGAGCAACTTTGCCACACAGAAGTGCTGTGGGATTCAATTTCTGACAGATTTGTTTCCCGGCAGTATCAAATTGTCAAGGCAGGAATCTCAAGCCTTACTTTTAAAAATTACATTTGATCACCTTTGTCTGATGTAAAAGGAGTACTTTGCAGGGGAATTGTACAACAAGAAGGATCAAAGTGCAGGGTGTAACCAGTGCCTCAGGAACCAAACCAACTAAAATGGGCCTGCAAAAGGGGCTCTATTTGGCTGCAACATTCAGTCTACAGAGATCATAATCACATCCAAAAATAACAACGCTTTATAACTGGTAAAATAACTAGAAATATTAACACTTTCAGGACTGATGTGGCGGAAAATTTCTCACCGAAAATTAAAGTTACTGGAATTAACAAATGTTAATGGCCTAGTGGTATTATTGCTCGACTATTAATCCAGAAACTCAGCTAATGTTCTGGGGACCCGGGTTCAAATCCCGTCAGGGCAGATGGTGCACACACAAAAAAAATCTGGAATTAAGAATTTACTGATGATCATGAAACTATTGTCGATTGTCAGAAAAACCCATCTGGTTCACGAATGTCCTTCAGAGAAGGAAACCTGCTCTGACCTACGTGTGACTCCAGGTCCACAGCAATGTGGTTGACTCTCAACTGCTCTCTTATAATATCCATCAAGCCATTCAGTTGTACCAATCTCTACAAAGTCTCAAAAAAAATCAACCACCTGGCATCAGCTTCGTCATTGGAAAAGACAACAGCCCTGTCAACCCCTTTCTAACATCTGGGGGCCAGTGCCAAAATTGGGACAGCTGTCTCACAGACTCAACAAGCTACAGCTTGACATAGTCATACTCACAGAACCATACCTTAGAGACAATGTCGCAGATACCATCACCATCCCTAGATGTGTCCTGTCAGACCCAGCAGAGGTGGCAGCACAGTGGTATACAGTCAGGAAGGAATTGTCCTGGGAGTCCTCAACATTGAATTCAGACATCATGAAGTCTCATGGCTTCAGGTTAAACATGGGCAAGGAAACTTCCTGCTAGTTACCATGTTCCATCCTCCCTTGGTTGATGAATCAGTACTCCTTCATGTAGAACAACACTTGGAGGAAGCACAGAGGATGGCAAGGGCCCAAAATGTATTCTGGGTGGTGGATTGGCTCAGCAGCAGTACTCTTGATTGAGATGGTCGAGTCCTAAAGGACATAGTTGTTAGACTGTGTCTGCAGGAAGTGGTGAGGGAATCAACAAGAGACAAAAACATACTTAACCTCATCCTTATCAATCTGCTGGCTGCATCTGTCCCTGACTGTATTGATCAGAGTGACGACCGGACAGTTCTTGTGGAGACAAAGTCCCACCTTCACGTTGAGAATAACATCAATCATATTGCGTGACACTATTACTATGCTAAATGGGACAGACTTGAAACAGATCTAGCCAGTCAAGACTGGGTATCCATGAAGCACTGTGGGTCATCAACAGCAGCAGAACTGTTCTCCATCACAATCTGTAACCTCATGGTTTGGCACATCGCCCATTCAACCATTACCATCAAGCCAGGGGATAAACACTGGTTCAATGGAGAGTGCAGGAGAACATACCAGGAGCAGCACCAGGCACACCTGAAAATGAGGTGTCAACCTGGCAGAGCTACTAAACAGGACTACTTCATACCATAATCAGCAAGTGACAGCTAAGTCATCCCACAACCAACGGATCCGATCCAAGCTCTGCGCTCCAGCGACATCCAGTCATGAATGGTGGTGGACAATTAAACAACTCACCGGAGGAGGTGGCTCATCAAATATCCCCATCCTCAATGATGGAAGAGCCCAGCACAACAGTGCAAAAGATAAGGCTGAAGCTTTCACAGCAATCTTCAGCCAGAAGTGCTGAGTGGATAATCCATCTTGGCTTCTTCCAGTGGTCCCCAGCATTACAGATACCAGTCTTCAGGCAATTTGATTCACTCCACCTGACATCAAGAAATGGTTGAAGACACTGGATATTACAAAGGCTATGGGCCCTGACAATATTCTGGCAATAGTACTGAAGGCTTGTGCCTCAAAATGTGTCACTCCTGTAACCATGCTCTTCCAATACAGTTACAACTTGGCCTCTACACGACAATGTGGAAAATTGCCCAGATATGTCGTGTACATAAAAAGCAACTCCAAACTAGCCAATTACTGCCCCATCAGTCTACTCTCGATCATCTGTCAAGTGATGGCAGGTGTCAATAGTGCTATCAAGCAGCACCTGCTCAGCAATAATCTGCTCAGTGACACCCAATTTGGGTTCAGCCAGGGCCATTCAGCTCCTCATCTCTTTACAGCATTGGTTCAAACATGGACAGAAGAGCAGAGTTCCAAAGGGGAGGTGAGAGTGAAAGTCCTTGACATCAAGGCTGCATTTGAGCGAGTGTGGCATCAAGGAGCCCAAGCAAAACTGTAATCAATGGGTATCAGGAGACAAACTCTCCAGTGGTTGGATTCATACCTGACATACAGCAGTCCATGTTCAAATGCAACAAGATATGGATAATATTCAAACTTGGGCTGACCAGTAACAATTGAGCCACACAAATGTCAGCCAATGAACATCTCCAATAAGGGACAATCTAACCACTGCCCTTTTATATTCAATGGTGTTACCATCACTGAATCCCCAACTATCAATATCCTTGGGGTTATCATTGACCAGACACTCAAATGGACTCACCACATAAACACAGTGGCTACAAGAGCAGGTCAGGGGCTAAGAATATTGCCATAAGTAACTCACCTCTTGACTCCTTAAAGCCTGGCCACCAGTTACAAGGCACAAATCAGGAGTGTGATGGATTACTCCCCACTTGCCTGGATGAGTGCAGCTCCAAAAATACTCAAGAAACTTGACAATATTCAGGACAAAGCAGCTCGCTTGATTAGGCACCACTTCCACAAACATTCACTCCTTCCAACACCAATGCTCAGTAGCAGTAGTGTGTACAATTTAGAAGCTACATAGCAGAAATTCAGCAAGGACCCTCAAACAGCACTTTCCAACCCATGACCACTTCCATCCAGAAGGACAAGAGCAGCAGATACAGGTAGTTTTTCTATAACGCGATGCTTGTGCTTTTGTGCAATCCCAAACTTACAGAAAAACTTACTTTAGAAACAGCGCTTAAAGTGTTGGTAATGTAATCGCGTTACAGCCAATACACATTTATAAAAGGTTTTCACTACAGAAATAGTGTCCCCAATCCGTCAACTGCGTTACAACGAATTTGCGTTAATGAAACGCACATTATAGCGGAATGTACATGGGAACACCTCCTCCTTTACGTTCCCCTCCAAGCCACTCACCATCCTGACTTGGAAATATAATAGATAATAGGTGCAGGAGTAGGCCATTCTGCCCCTCGAGCCTGCACTACCATTCAATATGATCATGACTGATCATCCTTAATTAGTATCCTGTTCCTGCCTTATCTCCATAACCCTTGATTCCACTATCTTTGAGAGCTCTATCCAACTCTTTCTTAAATGAATCTAGAGATTGGGCCTCCACTGCCCTCTGGGGCAGAGCATTCCACACAGCACCACTCTCTGGGTGAAGAAGTTTCTCCTCATCTCTGTCCTAAATGGTC
>NC_057742.1:10944282-10948017 GCF_004010195.1 Chiloscyllium plagiosum
AATACTCCAGGTGTGGTCTCACCAGGGTCCTGTACAGCTGCAGAAGAACCTCTTTGCTTCTATACTCAATCCCTCTTGTTATGAAGGCCAGCATGCTATTAGCCTTCTTCACTGCCTGCTGTACCTGCATGCTTACCTTCATTGACTGGTGTACAAGAACACCCAGATCTCTCTGTACTGCCCCTTTACATAGGTAGTAATCTGCCTTCCTGTTCTTGCTACCAAAGTGGATAACCATACATTTATCCACATTAAACTGCATCTGCCATGCATCTGACCACTCATCTAACCTGTCCAGGTCAACCTGTAATCTCCTAACATCCTCATCACATTTCACCCTGCCATCCAGCTTAGTATCATCAGCAAATTTGCTAATGTTATTACTAATACTATCTTCTATATCATTAACATATATTATAAAAAGCTGCGGTCCTAGCACGGATCCCTGCGGTACCTCACTGGTCACTGCCTGCCATTCCGAAATGGAGCCGCTACTCTTTGTTTCCTGTCAGCCAACCAATTTTCAATCCAAGTTAGTACTTTGCCCCCAACACCATGCGCCCTAATTTTGCTCACTAACCTCCTATGTGGGACTTTATCAAAAGCTTTCTGAAAGTCCAGGTACACTACGTCTACTGGATCTCCCTCGTCCATCTTCAGAGTTACATCCTCAAAAAATTCCAGAAGATTAGTCAAGCATGATTTCCCCTTCATAAATCCATATAGCTTCCATTCTCTCCCTGTCGCTGGGTCAAAATCCCGGAAGTCCCTCCCTAATGGCATTGTGGGTCAACCCAAAGCAGATGGATTGCAATGGCTCAAAGCGGCAGCTCACCACCACCTTCTCAAGGGCAATTAAGGATAAGCAATAAATGCTGCCCAGCCAGCAACGCCTACATCCTACAAAATGAATTTTGTAAAAAACTGATGGACTGGTACATTCTCTGCAGGGATTGTTTACAATTGATGTTTCATTTAAAAGTTAAGGTTTGCATTTACATAGCATCTTTCAATGGCCCCAGGATGTTCCACTATGCTTGACAACCATAGTAATTTGAAGCACAGTTATTTGTTAGAATATAGAAAACTAGATTCTTTTGAAAAGCAAGAGCTCTGTTAGTGCCCTCAACTCCCTTAAAATTATATTACCAAAAACAGACCATCTGGGCATTTTATCATACTTGATGCTGTTAGTTGCTGTTTTTGCTTATATGACTTCTGAAATAAAATAAATGCTACTTATTTGTATAAAGCTCTTTTGGATGTCCTGATGACATGCAAAGGAGTGGAAAGCTGTTGGACACTTCAATTTAAATGTTACAAAATATTATATCTGTTAAAAGGTTGAAATCAATGGCAATCCAAATAAATTTCCAATAAATTAACAACAATTGCACTTGAGCTGGAAGGCAAATCAAGAAAATGAAACAACTGGACTGCTTTTAAAGAGTTAAGCAGATGAAACCATCCGTTGACGCCAGAGTTCGTGTGAACCGTGTGAAGCAATTTCCCTCAGTTACTGCAACACAGGAAGAAACAAACATTCCCATCACCAAACGATTCATTTCTTGCAAACTAGGGAGTTCTTGAACGGGCAATGGCATAAACATAACACACAAATGCTTGGCAGTTACAAGGTCTATAACGGCAACCCACTGACCTCAGGTTGACAGAATCCACCAAGGATATGGATGATCAGGGCAGTGTTGCACAACAGAAATAATGTGCAATAACCCTCAAGCCAATAATTTGCTTGGTATTTTGAAAACTGTTTACAGTACTGTCAAATTAATTCCAACTTGAATGTTGAAGAAACATGCTTACCAAACTGCTAAGTGCGATCTGAAAGACAGCGCGGGGAATGATAAAAAAAAGACTGGGAAGAAAGAAACAGACTTACATTTATAAAGCCCCTTTTACGACAACCAGATATATCAAAATCCCTTTTACAGATAAGGAAGCACTTTTGAAGTGTAGTCACACATTGTGATGAAGGAAATAAAACTTATTCCAAACTATTTATGGTTTCTTTTGTGGTCTTCTGCACTATATAATACTGTCGAGTACAGTGGAGACATCTGATTTTATTAGAAAAATTTTTCCAGTTTTCATAAAGGTCAAAATGGAAAATTTGTCAATGGCTTTGAAGAGGTTTCAGTCTGTACTTTGTGATTAAATAACAATAGTCTGTCCTAATTGTTTGGGGTGCAAACTCTTCTGGTTTTTAAGTCTAACAAAATTGTCAATGCATTTATAAAGAACATGTTTACATAGCACACAGAGCAAATCTTCTCCCACCCCACGTCACTCACTAAAGACAGTTATTCACTCCCAAACAATTAGTAAGCAAGTGAAAAATATATGTTTTCACAGCTGTTATCTCAATTTAGCAAACACAAAAAATCATTCAGAATTTTGGCATTTGCTAAGTGGGAATTTCAGAACTGTCAACACTGAAAAACATGATCCATTTAAACTTTGTTTCATTTTTAACTTTCTCAATTGACCAGAATTGACATACTACTATACATTCCTACAGGTGTTAGCAGTTCTCTCATATATTATCCGGTAGATATACTTCACATTCAACCTGAATCAGTCTAAGGCTCAACTGGATATTCATTCATAGAGTCTTCACAGTTCACTCCAAATCAGCCCAGCAAGAAATGTAGACACCAAATCTTACAAAGCAATAGTGTGGCCACTGGCACAATATTCAACTACTCATAACTACATAAACCGGTGTTGCCAATCTTTACTTACAAACAACTGTGGCTCTTCTGCATCAGTTTGATGGGAGATGGCAGGATACTTTTGCATGCTGAGCTCTCTAAACATCTATATTTCAACGTTAATCCCTGTGATTCCATTCCTCGGACATCCTCCACCTGACAATGGATTCATCTTCAACTCTTATAGCCCGCTGCATCTCTGCCGTTCACTGACTAGATCTTCATCAACCATCATGGGTGACTTTCCTCACCAGTGCTAGTTGCTTCATCCTCATTAGCTATCTCAATAGAACAACAAATTATTGCCAAGAAGGTGGATTTGACAATGAAGGAAAGAGTGAACTCCTCATGTACAGTTAATACACTGCAAACAATTGACTATAAGAACAATTCTTTGTGAATGAGGTGGAACACTTTAGTGAATGACCTCACCGGTTAATTCTGTGATGCACAGTAACTAGGCATCAGTCAGAACTAAGAACATACAAACTTGTCATTCGCTACAACCTAATAGGGAGGCTTTCATTCCAAAGCTGTGTATTGTATAAAAGCTCAAACAAGTCTGAATAAGCCTGAGAGTACTGGCTAAACATCCAACAGTGCCACATTACTCACCTCTTAATGGGATACTATCCCCACATAATATGCACCAACTATAATACATAACAGTTGGGAGTTGGGGCCAAAGTTCCACATGCTCCAGACCTTGTTCTCTATCTGCATATGCACAGAGTATCGGATCATCCAAGGTAACAGCCAGAAAACTCCATTATTAATTTTCACTGATCTGAGTCATGGAGATATTTTGTGGTAAGCATAAATTCTACAAGAGTGATGGCTTGCACCTTAATAGGTTAGGGACCAGCGTTCTGGCAGGCAGGTTTTCTACTGCAACACCGCTACATTTAAACTAAGTAGCGGGGGGGGAGGGGAAAAGGTGGATGTTTAAAAAGGAAATTGAAGGGAAAGTTAGAACAAGAGAAGTCAAGAAAGACAACTGTAT
>NC_057742.1:10951079-10978898 GCF_004010195.1 Chiloscyllium plagiosum
GAGTTGTATAGAGCTCTCAAAGATAGTGGAATCAAGGGTTATGGAGATAAGGCAGGAACAGGATACTGATTAGGAATGATCAGCCATGATTATATTGAATGGCGGTGCAGGCTCGAAGGGCTGAATGGCCTACTCCTGCACCTATTGTCTATTGCCTATTGTCTATAAACAGCACGGAAACAGACTCTTCAGTCCAACTCATCCATGCTGACCAGGTATCCTAACCTAATCCAGTCCCATTTGCCAGGACTTGGCAAGTTTCCCTCTGAATCCTTCCTATTCAGATATCCATCCAGATGCCTTTTAAATGCTGTAATTATACCAACACCAACCACTTCCTCTGGCAGCTCATTCCATATATGCACCACCTTTCGTGTGAAAACGTTGTCCCTTAGGTCCTTTTTATATCTTTCCCCTCTCACCCTAAACCTATGCCTTCTAGTTTTGGACTTCCCCAAACCAGGGAAAAGACCTTGTCTATTTATCTTCGACAAATAAGATAAATTTATTTTCTTATATGCCCCACATAATTTTATAAACCTCTATAAGGTCACCCCTCAGCCTCGGATGCTCCAGGGAAAACAGCCCCAGTCAATTCAGCCTCTCCCTATAGCTCCTGATTTGGAGATGCCGGTGTTGGACTGGGGTATACAAAGTTAAAAATTACATAACACCAGGTTATAGTCCAACAGGTTTAATTGGCAGCGCACTAGCTTTCGGAGCGACGCTCCTTCATCGGCTGGTTGTGGAAGATACAATTGTAAGGCACAGAATTTATAGCAAAAGTTTACTAGTGATGTAACTGAAATTATATATTGAAAAATACCTTGACTGTCTGTTGTGTCTTTCATCTATTAAACTACCATGATAGTTTCACTTCTTTCATGTGTAAATCATAAAACTTTTTTTTTAAAGTTGCATTCTCAGGTTAACTGTAACAATTGGTATTAGCTAGATAATATGTTGAAGGTGTTAGCCCCCTGTGTTCTCTGTCTGTGCCATGATGTTTAGATTGATTCTAAAAAAGTGAGATAACAGAGTTTTACATGAATTCATGCAGTTTTTGAGCAAAGTACAATATAACTCTCCTCCAACCCAGGCAACATCCTTGTAAACCTTTTTCTAAACCCTTTCAAGTTTCACAACATCCTTCCCACAGGAAGGAGACCAGATGTAGTTTAGTTTGTTATCTTTAGCCTTACCATTGCCCGATATGACCGCTAGTCTACATGCACAATTTTGTTTTACTTACTGGGCTTAGATGGTTGGCCAGCATTTAATGCCCATCCCTAGTTGCCCTTGTGAAGGGGGTGGTAAGCTGCCTTCTTTAAACCTCTGCAATCCTCATGCTGTAAGTTGACCAACAATGCCCTTGGGGAAGGTATTCTAAGATTTTGACGCAGTGACAGCGAAGAAACAGCAATATGTTTCCAAGTAAGGATGGTGAGCAGCTTGGAGGGGAACTTCCAGGTGGTAGTCTTTTCAAGTATCTGCTGCCCTTTCCCTTCCAGGCAGAAGTGGTCATGAGTTTTGAAGGTGCTGTCTGAAGACCTTTGGTGAATTTCTACAATGCATCTTGTAGATAATACACACTGTTGCCATTAAGCTAATGGTGGAGGGAGTGGACACTTGTGGTGGAGGGAGTGGACACTTGTGGACGTGGTGACAATCAAGCGGCTACTTTGTCATGGATGGTGTTAAGCTTCTTGAATATTGTTGGAGCACCCATCCAGGCAAATGGGGAGTATTCCACCACACTCTTAACTTGTACCTTGTAGATGATGGACAGGCTTCGGGGAGTCAGGAGCTGAGTTACTTGCTGCAGCATTCCTAGCCTCTGATTTGCTCTTGCAGCCATTGTGTTAGTGTGGCAAGTCCAGTTGAATATCTGGTCAATAGTAATCCAAAGGTTGTTGATAGAGGGGGATTCAGTGATGGGAACACCACTGAATATCAAGGGGCAGTGGTTACATAGTCTCTAATTGGAGATGGTTACATTGTCTTGGCATTTGTGTGGCGCAAATGTTACTTGCCACTTGTCAGCCCAAGCCGAGATTTTGTCCACATTTTGTTGCATTTCAACATAGACTGCTTCAGTATCTGAGGGGTCATGGATGGTGCTGAATGTTATGCAATCATCAGTGAACATACCCCTTCTGAAAACTGAAGCAATTTTCCCTGCATGCTGCAACAAATGGAAAGATTTCAGCACTTTGTCAGCTAAACTTATTACCTTTTTTTTAGATTAGATTCTCTACAGTGTGGAAACAGACTCTTCGGCCTCCAAAGAGTAATACTCCCAGACCCATTTCCCTCTGACTAACACACCTCACCTATGGGCAATTTAGTATGGCCAATTCACCTGACCTGCACATCTTTGGACTGTGGGAGGAAACCGGAGCACCCGGAGGAAACCCATGCAGATACGGGGAGAATGTGCAAACTCCACACAGAGAGTCGCCTCAGGCTGGAATCAAACTTGGGACCCTGGTGCTATGAGGCACCTCAATTTTTTTCTCAAAATTAGCTCCTACTGTATGTTCCCATTTAAGAGAGAAAGTCAAATGTAAACACAAGGCTGTTTGCCTGTGGAGTGCATCATAGACAAATCCTGTCCCTTCTCAATGTCCAACTGGACAGACTCCACAGGAGGATTCACTTGGCATCGTGGAGAAGTGGCAATTCTGGATGATTTCCCCCCCTTTTAACAAACAGAAATAACATTAATTATAATGGCACTGACCTTCCACTGACTAGTTAATATCAGCTAGTTCAACACAGAATAAGAATCACATCTGTAACAGTGTGGTCTAGATGACTAAGTACTACATCAAGTATTGTGTCCACACATTATGCCATTGCAAGAGTCAGCAAGATCACCTTAATTGTATTTAATGATATATTTGGTTGCTGAATATAGTCTATTGAAACAGCTGCTGTTTTCTACTTACCTGTACGAGTTCAGAAAAAAATATTGAGATCATCAATTAAACAACCCATGTTAAAACAAATCCTTTAACATCAAGAAATAAATGATGAGGCTGAAGGCACTACTACATACCTTACTTTATGAGTTCCAAAGGCTAACAGAAGAGCAAAGGGTGGAAGAGCACAGAAGACTTTATATGACGGAACTGAGCATTGAGAAGGAAATATTGGGCTGATGGAAATTGCAGAGATATGGTGAGGCAAGGTAATAAAGGAAATTGCTGAAGACAATGAACAAAATAGGTTTATAGACAAGAATAAATAATAAATTGTTATACTATTGCAAAAAAAGTATCAATTTTGCACGGTGATTATGCATTCTCGTAATTAAAAAATAGAATAGGGACAGTGCAAATTCCAGCCATATTACAGTTTACCCATTTCTGCCTGAACCTTCCTTTCAGGAGTTAGAAGGCCACTTTGATTAACCACTACCTAATTATAAGGATGAGTGGGAGGTAATGTTTGTTTTGAATTTGCATTAACATTTCTGCAAATCACATTACCCAACTTATGCAAGTCACAATCAATATAATTGTTACCTTCTCATGGAGTAGAAATAAAAATTCCCAAAGTCAAAAAACAACATAGATATTCCCGAAGTCCATTGCTCAGGTCATAGTGTATATTTACAACGGCTAGGTGTCACTAGCCAATCATACCTGCATATAGGTGCATAATGACACCCAGTGGTTGATCAGCAGTAATACACACTTTTCATTGTGAACATATAAATGAGGCACACTAACAGATTCACTGCTACATTTTGACGAAAATTAGCAACAGAAAGACAGTGACTAGCTTCATGTTGGCAAGGAATTAAACCGATGTTTTAGGAAATGAAACTATAAGTTATTTTTTTTTGTCATCCCCAATCATTTCCCTCTTTTCCTATTTCATCCTCAAAGCACAGGGACAAAATTTAAGATTATTAACTGAATGCTGATGGTGCTTGACAGAACTGGAAATTTGGCAAAAGATTAGTTAATTAGTTAATTAATTCCACCTATAGTACATTTAATTTACTTTCTAATTAGGAATAGATCAAATTTCCCATCCTTAACACACTAAAGGGACTGAATAGCCTTTATTTATTTTGCTGAAATGCTAAAGTATGGCATGAGTATCTGAGTATCTCTACAAAGTTACAAATCACACAACACCAGGTTATAGTCCAACAGATTTAATTGGAAGCACTAGCTTTTGGAGCACTGCTCCTTCATCAGGTAGTTTGGAATAGTGCTCAGAAAGCTAGTGCTTCCAATTAAACCTGTTGGACTATAATCTGGTGTTGTGTGATTTTTAACTTTGTACACCCCAGTCCAACACCAGCATCTCCGAATCATGAGTATCTGTAAGCTGTTTAACTGCAGTGAGCAGTTAAAATCACAGGCAAAATTAGTCTTGTGCTCAGCTTTAACCGCACACCTCAATGGGAATTTGTGCATTTATTTTTAATAGAAAATGAATTGAGAGGCGAATTGCAGCACCACACATATCTCCCTCAACTCAGGATCAGTTAATTCAGTTTAAATGACAAAGGTATAAAAGAACCTCTCATTTTTATTTCACAAGTATTTACTTAGAGCTGTCAGCAAAGCAAAGTTCTGTTAAAACTAATATGCAGTACATTAGCCACCATGTCATTTGCATCCAGTACATCAAGTTGAGGTGAGCTCTCTATAGAGCAAACCCTTCAGTTTCATTCTCCCACTGTATGCCCACAAAGCTCCAACATATTGTTATTTTTACTCAAACTGTTCAGATACATCAAAGGGCAGGCAGAATGTAAAACCAGACCTTCTGTCCCAGAGATAGGATATCTACCAGTGTGCCACAAGACCCTTATAAAAAGCGACAACTTTATTGCCCTCAAATGCCTATGCAAAATCTCCACCTGTATAGTCAATGAGTACCAGGTCATTATGAATCATCAATCATTTAGGTAAAAGTAATTCATCACATCCCCACTGAATCTCTTGTTTAAAACCTTAGATCTGTGTCCACTTGTCTTCATCCATCATCTAGATGAGCTTTTGTCTATCTATTTTATTTAAACCGGTCATAATCTTGTACACCTCTATCAAAATGAAGTGACATAGCAAAGTGTAGAATTACATTTCTGCATCAGGTACAAGAGACACAGGATCATTCCAAATTATGGCATAATGCTGGTGCCTATTGATAAGCTTTTACAATGCACATTCAATCCATGGAGGAACACATTTAGACATAATTCCTGTCATATTCTATCTTCCAGTTCATACAAAATAAAAGAGAAAGTGTCAACTATACGAATCGCTTGTATGAATTCTTCTGACATAGTGTCATAAGTAGCAATTCAGCCCATCAAGTCTACTCCACCATTCAATCAATATGGCTGATCTGATGATCCTCAACTCCACTTTTCTGCGTTTTCACCATAACCATTGATTCCCTTAAGGGTTAAAACTCTGTTTCTTGCAGCCTTAAATAAATTTGACAAACTGGTCGCAAAAGCCTCTGCAGTAAAGAATTCCACAGATTCAAAACCCTCTGAGAGGAAATATTCCTCATCTCTGTCTTAAATGGAAGACCCCTTACTCTGAGATTATGTCTTATCCAAGACTCTCCCATATCTATCCTGTCAAGTCCCCTAACAATCTTCTATGTTTCAATAAAGTCACCTCATTCTTCTCAAATTCAATGAGTACATGCCAACCTACTCAAATCTGCGTCACAAGACAGTCCGTCCATATCTGAAGTTAACCTCGAGAGACCTCTCTGGACTGCCTCCAATGCCAGTATATATTTCCTTAGATAAAGGTACTAAAATTGTTCACAGTATTCCATGTGGGGTCTGACCAGCTCTCTGTATGGCTTTAACAAAACCCCCCTGCATTTATTATCCATTCACTTTGATATAAAGGCCAACATTTCTTTTGCATACTCTATTACCTGGTGAACTCGGATGCGAGCAATTTGAAATGCATGTACGGACACCTAAAGCCTGTGTTGTAGCTTTCTGCAGTCTTTCCCCACTTTAATAACATATAGCTCCTCTATTCGTCCTGTCAAAGTGCATTACGTCACATTACATTCCATGTACCAAGTTACTGTCCATTTGCTTAACTGGTCTATATCCCTCTACAGGTTCTGTGTGTTATCCTCACTACTTGCCTTTCTGCCTATTTTTGTGTCATCTGCAAACTTGGCCATCGTGAATTCATTTGGCTTATCCAAGTAATTTATATATATATAGTAAACAATTGTGACCCCAACATGGATCCCTGTGGCACTGCACTATTACAGATTTATCTCCTCAAAATGCCTCCATTATCCCAAGTCTCTGTCTTCGATTAGTTAAAGTTAAAAATCACACAACACCAGTTTATAGTCCAACAGGTTGATTTAGAAGTACAAGCTTTCAGAGGGCTGCTCCTTCACCAGATAACTAATGGAGTAGGATCAAAGGTCACAGGATTTATAGCAAAAGATCATAGTGTCATATGCTGATGCAATATATTGAACAAACCTCAATTGCTGTTGAGTCTTTCATCTTTTAGAATGGGTTGCAGGTTTCAATTCATTAATATGTAAATCCCAGAACTTATTTCAAGTCACATTCCCAAGATAGTTTAAGGTTTTGTGAAAAAAGGTAATGTCTCAGCTCAGACAATGCATTAAAGATGTGAGGTTAGAGTCTATATGTATTCCAATCTTGAGTCAGACTGGTTCTATTTCCAAAGTAGGAAATTATAAAATGTCACATGGATTATAAAAAATATTGACTGTCTACAGATGGAGTGCTTTTTGAACAAAATAGAATGTATCTGCAAATGTCAATTCACCCCATAGATTTATATGTGTGTTTGCGTGCATGTGAGAGAGGGAGTGAGAGTGTCTGGGGAGAGAGGGACAAGTAGAGAGTATATGTGTGTGTGTGTCTGTTTGGGAGAGAGGGACAGAGAGAGAGTGTGTGTGTGCGCGTGTTTGATAGAGTGTGTTGGAATATTCCTGTGAGACGGAGTGCGCATGGGTGTGAGTGTGATGGTGTGTGTGAGTGTTGAGAGAGAATGTGTGCATGAAAGAGGGTCTGCGTGAGTGTGTGAGAAAAAAACTGTGTGTGCACGTGTGTGAGTGTGTTTGAGTGTATATAGTGCAGTGGGGTCAGCTGGAGTGTGACATGAACCCAAGGTCCTGGTTGAGGCCATCCTCATGGATACTGAACTTGGCTATCAGCCTCTGCTTGGCCACTCTGCGTTGTTGTGTAGCCATAAGTCAGTCTTGGAGGACAGTCACCCAAAGATCCGAGGTCAAATGTCCAAATCATTTCTATTCGCTAGACAATCGTCTATCCATGATAACATACTACCTCCAACACCATTTTTAAGTTGTCTAACATGTAGAACTTCAACATACACCTTCTGGAAATCCAAATATATTTTATCACATGCTTTCCAAATCTATGATATTTTCTTCTTTCTGATATTCAATGATCTTACCTGAAGGGACTTAGACAGGCAGAAGCATATCGCATTTGCCAACATGACAACTTTTGTATCTTAATTAAGTGGGAATCCCTCACATTTGTGTGTCTGTATGGGCACACATAAATTGAGATCCATCAGAGCAAGGTTCAATCTTGTCTTCTCTTGATATTGACACATGCAGGAGTTGATGGATGTTGGTCTCAAGCAGAAAAACTAAAGAAAATTTCTATTCCATCTACAAAACTTCAGGCCAATCTATTACCACATCTAAGTTAATGCACCTTAATTCAAACTAGAACTCAAATCTGTTGCTTTGGATCTTTACAGCCCCAGCTAAGAATCTCATTGTGCAGGGTTTTATGAAATTTTCTGCATTAATTGCATGTGTCACACTTCACTCGTGGAGTGTGCCAAAAATCAAGCTCTGCTATATTGGAGTCAACACAAAAGTTAAAAACTTTATCAAAGTCATCAAATGTTCAAATTTATCGGTCTTTTTAGACCAAAACACAGCAGGTCACTGCGCTTAACAAGAATTACAATTTATTATAAATAAATAGGTTATAGCTACAGGTAAAAAACTATAAACTGATTAAATATAGCTTTACCGGTTAAAACCACAGCCTCCATATAAACACCCCCCGACAGATGCGGATGGGTTCATACAGTTCTGAAAAAGAGTCATAATGAACTTGAAATACTAACTGTTTCTCTCCCACAGATCTTGACAGACCAGCTGAATCTCTTCAGCATTCTTTTTATTTATTCTCATTTGTGTTGTTTTTCCATGGCATTTACATAACCTTAGTGAATTATATCTAATCTCAAGACTGAGCACAGCTAAAAATTACACTCTTTTCAGTATCTGCATACAGTAAAATTTTGCACGATCCTGACAAATTATATATTTTTCTGCTGGGCCATTTAGGTACCTGAACAAATCTCCTGTTCACTTTTTGTCACAAAGGTTTATTATATGCAGAAGCAGTGTGTCAAGCATAACATTTCATTATGTTAGGATCTAGTCTGCAGGTCAGATAAAAGTGTTTGTCCAGCTCAACTTCAGCCAGAATCAATTTTCCATTGAAACTATAAGTTACTAGAAGACATAACCCTCTCTCACTAGTATCCTTACAAACAGATAAGGAAGGACACCACTTCGACTGGGACAACACATCCATCCTAGGACAAGCCAAACAGAGACATGTACGAATTCCTAGAAGCATGGCATTCCAACCTGAACTCTAAGAACAAACACATCGAGATAGACCCCATCAACCATCCCCTGAGAAAAAGAACAGGAAATGACATCAACACAGGAGATGACATCACCAACACAAAGAAACCCAAACATTTAAATAGAAAGCAGGAATTATCAGCAGTGCCTTGCTCAGAGGCCCACTGAAGATGTTACCTAGTAGGGTGACGAAACATCTGGAAATGAACCTGCCTGCTCTGCTAGCAAACCTACATCCAGAACTAGAAGTTACTGTTGGCAATATCTAAAGACATTAATTCACTTGAATTGACCAAGTAAACTGCTCAATTGAATAGTGGCAATGTCCATCTGCTAATTCCTTGGCTGCAGTTGAAATATTACAAATTGAAGTCAATGACAGCGATTAAAATAGTGTATTGTACTAAAACATATGGACTAATGTATGCTCAGTTAACTGATCTAAACTAGAGTCAAGAGTATAGCGCTGTAAAAGCACAGCAGGTCAGGCAGCATCCGAGGAGCAGGAGAGTCATTGGAAGGTAGAAAGTGGGATAAGGTGGGGGGAGGGGAAATGAGGAAACTTGTGAAATCCACACTGACTCTGTGGGGTTGGAGGGACCCGAGGTGGAAGATGAGGCGTTCTTCCTCCAGGCATTGGGTGATAAGGGGGATGGTGGTAGAAGAGGCCCATGACCTGCATATCATTGGTGGAGTAGGAGGGGAAGTTAAAGTGGTCAGCCACGGAGCGATGAGGTTGGTTGGTGCAGGTGTCCCAGAGATGTTCTCTGAAGCACTCTGCGAGTAGGTATCCTGTCGCCCCAATGTAGAGGTTATCGCATCAGGAACAACGGTAAATGATATGTGTGGGAGTGCAGGTAAAACTCTGATGGATGTGGAAGGCTCCTTTGGGGCCTTGGCCAGAGCTAAGGGGCACAGGTTTTACAATTCCTGCTGTGGAAGGGGAGGGTGGGTGTCATGGATGGAATGGTTTTTACAGTACTGGTTGGAGAACAACAACTGGCCTCAGCATTCCCTGGGGGATAGAAAGGAGAAACCAAGCAAGGCTTCCCATTCTTTGCTACAATCCGATGAATCCTGCCAAAAAATCAATGTTGTGAAGTTTGAGCAAGAGAAGAATTGGATTAATTAGTGGTGCTCATCATGGTGCAGCAACTTACTGAAACTATTGATTATCCTGTATAAAAATGATCTAGTAGAGGAGGTATTGAAGGGTTACTGGAATGCATGGAATCATATATGCCAACAACATTCATCATTTTACAAACAGAAATGAATAAAATGGAGCTTTCAAAAGTAATAAATGAAATTTAAAATGTTTTATTAAAGATTTAAAATGTACAATGGAGAATTGCTTTACTGCTTTTCTTTCTGATCATTGATCCAATCTTTTTCTCATAATTTTTAATTAAATATTTCACCTTAGAGCATTTCATGAAAGTTGGTTTCCCCAAGATTGTTACAAATATTCATTTTACAGATACCTCTTGCTATATTTGATAACCCAATAAGTAGAATACAATGCAGAAGGAATTTTTTTGGCTCACAGCTTGTATGTTTTTTTTAAACAGAATAAACTGAAGCCCAGGATCACAGGTCCACCACAAAAGTGTGACATCACAGGAAAACTCTAAAGTTTGTTGATTGGTAATAGCTGACTATTGTAGGTTACTTTCGGATTAAAGATAAATATGATTAATATTTACAGGTTACAAAGTAGGAATTAAAAAAAAACAAATTACTAACTAATTGAATAGAGATGCAGGGCCAGGCAATGTTCTGTATCTACATAATGTGGGAACTGGTATAGACCCATTGTGGCTCATAGTAACCACATCTGAAGCAAGTGCCGGTCGCTTGAAAACCTCTGGCTCAGAGTTGATGAGTAGGAGGCTGAACATTGAATGCTACAACACATCGGGAGGGAGAAAGTTACTTGGATGTTGTGTTTCATGAGGCAATCACACCACTTGGATTAAATACCTCAAATTTGGTCAGTGGCCAGGGACAGAACGGTGTGACTATGAGTGAGGCAGGTAGAGGTAATCCAGGAGGTAGTGCTGAAAGAGCCCAGCCCCAGAGCTTGGCTAATAGGTTTGAGATTCTTGCTCCCTATGTGGACGAGAGCAGAGGCTGTGGGGAGGATGAGCAAATTTACCACAGACCCAAGGTACAGGGCACCATTCAAGAGGGGTGAGAAAAGAGAAAAGTAGCTGTAATTGAGGATAGTATTGTCAGGGGAATAGACACTGTTCCCTGCAGCCAGGTTCAAGAGTCGTCATGCCTGCCTGATGTCCAGGTTCAGGATATCTCATCTGAGCTGTTGAGGAACTTGGAGCAGGAGAGGAAAAATCCAGTTTTTATGGTCCACATAGGTACCAATAATGTCGGTCTCAGGTTCTACTGAGGGAAAATGAGCAGCTAGAGGCTAAAATAAGAAGCAGAACCAAAAGGTACCAATACCCAGAATACTTCCAAAACCATGAGCCAGAGCACAGAGTTAACAAGATTAAAAAGGGAAACATGTTGCTCAACATTGGTATGGAAGAAATAGGTTCAAATTCATGGGACATTGGTACCAGTACTGAGGAAGGAGGAAGCTTTCCAATGGAACATGCTCCACCTGAATTAGGCTGGGACCAGAGTCCTGGCAAATTGTGTATTTCTGAAGATATTAATTAGTTGGAAGCAGTGGCTTCAGTTGCATGGAAAATTATGGAAAAAGGTAAAGGAAAGGAGGGTTCAAGACTGTTTATTAAAGCTTCCAGAGTAAGTAATTAAACAATGACTATGGAAAGGGTCAGGAATCTAACTTCAGACGCAGCAGATAAGGGGACAACTCTGAGAAGGGGGTGGTGGGGGAATGGTCAAAGCAGGACTGAGGCCATATACTGAAATGTGCCCAGTATATGAAACAAGCCTTTGGCGCAGATTGAATTTGACAGGTAAGATAATGTGTGCTTCACCAAGACATGCCTACAAGGGGATCAGGGTTGAGAACTAATATCCAAAGATATGCCTCCTATCGAATAGGCAGGGAGATGGGCAAAGGGCGGTATTGTCTTTTTAATAAGAAATTAAATTAAATCACAAGAAGTGATATAGAGTCAGAAAGTGTAGAATTGTGTGGGTAGAGTTGAGGAATCACAAAGGAGGTTAGGTGAATTGGCCATGCTAGATTGCTCGTAGTGTTAGGTAAAGGGGTAAATGTAGGGGAATGGTGGGTTGCGGGTCGGTGTGGACTTGTTGGGCCGAAGGGCCTGTTTCCACACAGTAAGTAATCTAATCTAATCTAATCTAATCTAAAAAAAAGACCTTGATGGGAGTTATGTACAGGGCTCCTAGGAAGGAAGGACGTGGGGAGAAAATAAACTAGAAGACAGAAAAGGCATGTAAGAAAGGCACTATTACAATAATTATGGGGGACTTCAATATGCATGGGAAAATCATATTGATAGTGGATTTCAAGAAAAGGAATTTGTGGAATGTCTACAAGAGCAGATTGTGGTAGTGCCCATGAGGGAACAGGCAATTCTGGATTTGGTGATGTGTAATTGCGCAGACTTGATTAGAGAGCTTAAGGGGAAGGAATCCCTAGGGGGGAGTGATCATAATGTTATAGAATTCACCCTGCAGTTTGAGAGGGAGGAGATTGAATAACATGTCATGGTATTATAATTGAGTAAAAGGTGATGACAAAGACACGAGGAAAAAGCTGGCCATAGATGATTGGAAGAAGAACCTAGCCTGGACCATGGTGCAGCAGCATTGGCAGGAGTTCCTGGGTGCAATTTGGGAGGCACAGTAGAAATTCATCCTAAGGAAGAAGAAACGTTCTAAAAGGAGGACAAGGCAACCATAGCTGACAAGGGAAGTCAAGGACAGAATAAAAGCAAAAGAAAAATCAAACAATGTGGTGAAGATTAGTGGAAAGGGAAGCCAGAGGATTGGGAAGCTTTAAAAACCAGCAGAGGGGGCAGAAGATGAAATGTGAAGATACAAAAGAAGTTTGCAAGAATTTTTTTTTGATTTCTGAAAGGTAAGAGAGATGTATAAGTGGACATTGAACTGCTGGAATATAAGGCAGGAGAAATAGCAATGGGCAGCAAAGAAATGGCAGAGGAGTTGAACAGATACTTTGCATTAGCCTTCACAGTTCAAGACACCAGTAGCATATAAGAACGTCAAGAAGGTCAGTGGACAGACATGTATCTAGTTGCCATTGCTTAGGAGAAGGTGTTGAAAAAGCTAAAGAGCTGAAGGTGAATAAATAACCTGGACTGGATGGACTACACCTCAGGGTTCAGAACAAGATAGCTGATGAGACTGTGGAGGATTGGTGGTGATCTTTCAGGATTCACTGGAGTCATAGAGGGTTCCAGAGGACTGGCTAATGTAACACTCATTTTTAAGAAAGAAAGAAGGCAGAAGATAGGAAATCATACGCTGGTTACATTGACCTCGGTCACTGATAAGACTTCAGAGTACATTATTACGGATGAGATTGCAGAGCACTTGGAAGTGAATGGTAAAATGTGGTTGAATCAGCATGCTTCATCTAGGGCATGTCACGTCTTACAAATCTGTCAGAGTTCTTTGAGGAGGTTACCAGCAAGTTAGACAAAGGAGAGCCCATGGACATGATCTATTTAGATTTCCAGAAGGCCTTTCACACGGTGCCACACAGGAGGCTGCTAAATAACATAAGAGCCAACAGGGTTAGAGGCAAGGTACTGGCATGGGTACAGGACTGGCTGACTGGCAGAAGGCAGAGAGTGGAGATAAAGGGGTCTTTATCGGGGTGGCAGCAGGTGATCAGTGGAATTCCACAGGGTCAATGTTGGGACCACAATTAATCACATTATACATAAACGATCTGGACGAAGAACCGAAAGCATTGTTGCTATGTTCACAGATGACACAAAGGTAGGTGGCAGGTGGCAGGACAGGTAGTGATGAGGAGGTGGGAGGTTGCAGAATGATTTGGACAGGTTAGGTGATTGGGCAAAGTACAGGCCGTTCTGCGATAACACGAATTTGCTAAAAATGTGATTGATGAATTGGGGACACTGATTCTAATATGCGAACCTTTAAAGCATATGTTAACTGAAATGAGATTATAGCACCAACCCTTTAAGCGCTGTTTCTAAAGCACAATTTTTCTATAAAGTGGGATTGCACAAGAATGCAACCGTCGCGTTATACAAGAACTACCTATAGTGGTAGATAAAATAAAATCCAGGAAAGTGTAATCCAGGAAGTTGGTAGGAAAACCAGAGGCTTGGACTATTTTCTAAATGGGAAAAGGCTTCAAAAAATCTGAAGCACAAAAGGGCTTAGGTGTCCTCGATTAGGGTTCTCTTAAGACTAACATTCAGGTTCAAATGGCAGTTAGGAAGACAAATGCAATGTTAGCATTCGTTTTGAGAAGGTTCAAATACAATAGTAGCTGAAGCTGTATAAGCATCTGGTCGGACTGCATATTGAGAGCAGTTCTGGGCCCCGTATCAGAACGTGTTGGTCTTGGAAGTGGTCTAGAGGAGGTCCACAAGAAAAGCTTGTCATATGCGAAGCAGTTGAGGATACTGAATCTCTACTCAAAGGAATTTAGAAGGAAGAGAGGAAATCTCATTGAAACTTACAGAATGCTGACAGGCCTGGATAGAGTGACAGGGAGATGGTGTTTCCACCAGTAAGAGAGACTCAGACCCGAGGACAGCCTCAGAGTGAAGAGACAGCCCTTTACAACTGAAATGAGGAGCAATTTCTTCAGGCCAAGTCACTGAGTGTATTTAAGACAGAGATAGATTCTTGATTAGTAAAGGGATCAAAAGTTACAGAGAGAAAGCAAGATAATGGGGTTGAGAAACGTATCAGCCATGATCGAATGGTGAAGGAGACTCAATGGCTGAATAGTCTAAATCTGTTCCTATAGCTTACTGTCTAACAACATAGATAAGTGGTTTAGGCATGTCACGCTGCCAAGTAAATGCTCCAAATTGCAAAGTAATTTTGCACTTTCACTTATTTGTTTTTGTTTCCTATTATCTTTATAATTCTAGTTGTTTACAGCGGTAATTTAGAACTTAGTGACTGGACCACAAAGTTTTATCATCTGTTTATTTACCATTATAAAGTGATCTCAGACCCCTGAGAATAAAAATGTTCCCCTAATTTCCACACAGGATAGATGTCATCAGGAATCCACACATCTAAACTTCAATATTGATTAACATGGGCATCACCATTTCTCCAACATTCTCCCATTTTCTTCCTTTTTTAACACTCTTCACATAATTTTGATAAATCACAATTCACCTGAGAGATGCCAGATGGGGCCAGCATAAAGTGCTTAAATGCAACACACACAGCGAGAACACAATGTGAGGTTGTATGTGACATGGCAAGTGCACAATGCTGAGGCGTTCAGTTTCCTTTCCATGTCTCATCAAGGAACCATATTTTCATGCAGCTTTTAAGTTTGCACCTGGCTAAGTCAACACCTACTCAAGACAAGACCAATCCAATTTTAAATGCTGCGGATCCATTCACAAAGCACTTATTCTATGCAAGTATCAAAAACACATTTTGTATGTGAAATTTCAGCTGTAAAAATGTCCAAGCTGAAAACTTTAAAATTGGACTGTCTAGTTAAAACCACATGAATGTCCAACCTACTAATATTTCTCATCTCAAGTAAGACAATATTTCAACCAAAAATATTGTTTCTATTATGAATCTGATAAATGAAAAACAATTGTGTAAAATAAAGCACAGTGCATTGTGATCAAATTAAAAGCTCCAAAGCCATAAATCTCTGTGCATGGCAAAAACAAGCTTTAGGGTTGTCTTTACTTGGGAGACTCCTCCTCAAGCTGATCATAAGACCATAAGACATAGGAGCAGACATGAGACCATTCAAGCCCATTGAGTCTGCTCCACCATTCAATCATGGCTGATAAGTTTCTCAAATCCATTCTCCCACTTTCTCCCTGTAACCCTTGATACTCAAGCAGCTATCCCAGTGTTAAATATACTCAATGACCTGGCCTCCACAGCCTTCTCTGGCAATGAATTCTATAGAGTCACCACTCTCTGGCTGAAGAAGTTTCTCCTTATCTCCGTTCTAAAAGGTCTTCCCTTTACTCTAAGGCTGTGCCCTCAGGTCCTAGTCTCTCCTACATTAATGACGAACAATGGCTGCCTCCATGTCTTCATGAAATGGAAAATTGCTGCAGCAGGTTTTAGACAAAACCATCTGCCTTGCCACTGGTCCAGCAGGACAATCCAGACCTCAGAGGCTGACTGAGGTAAGAGATTTGATGGATGCGCAAATAAAGCGCTGATTGATGGAGCAGAGTATCTCATTCCAGCGATAACATGATAATTCAGTAAAAGCAGGCTAAAATCAGCCTCGTTACACTGCGTCCAAGATCAATACTGTCCTTAATTTGACTCAAATATTTTTCAAATTTATCTTAGGACATTAAACTTAATCCAGCTGAAATCCACCAATATCAAAAGTTTAGGCTATGGATTAAGTGAAGCATCTTTCTGACTGATAAAGTTTCATTCTATTTTAGGTGTCTTACAAGTCATGATACTGGGAACATTCAAGGGAAACATCCTAAACTGAAGAAATTAATAACCTAATGATTAAGGATGTGTTCAAGCATAGATCTACAATGACTACATATGTTATATTTCCTTAATCATGGTTTCTAAACATAATAGTAAAAGATTTATTGAAAATAATTGCTACAAATTTAATACAGTTGAAACACTAACCCTTGATAGCAATGAAAATTAAGTAGACAAAGTAAATGCATGTCTGAAGCAGCAATTTGTTTAACTAATAACCCCAAAGAGCCAACAAAATGATAACATTCCAACTATTTCAGCTATAAATTATATTCAATTATCAAAGGAAATGTTGAAACAAGAGACTATGGCAGGGAACCATGGTAAGTTGGAAGGAGCAATGTTTATCAAATGCTACAAAAGTTGGCCTTCAGTAAAACCTCAGTCAGAGATTTCTGGTTTGCTCTACAAACACTTTAGATCAAAACAAAGCTGTCATGTACAACTGGTATGCATTTCACAGTTATGCTGTATCTTTTATGTAACTTACTACCACACTCAAAAGTACATAAACAATTGGGAACTTTTAATTTATTTTAATTTTAAATGCACTTTACATGAAATTAAAATAAACCTGATTACTGATTACAATACAAACATTGAGGGACTTGCGTACATCTGCGATGTGCATTTCAACATTTAGAATGAACAAAGGACACAACAATTACTAGACAAAGAATGCGTTTAGAAGTGAGCAATTTGAAAGTTATAGCCTTCATGCAGAACCATTCCCCCAAGCCCCTGAAGGTGGCAAAAAGGAGAGATAATTGAGCAAGTTTGCCCAGGAAAGAAACTCACTGACTCAAAGTTCAAGGTCATCTTTCTTATGTTTTATATTTTCTAATCAACCCGTTCAGCGATGTTATTACACACCTTTGGAGCAGGTGGGCCTTGAACCCAGACCTGAAGGCTCAGAAGTAGGGACACTACCACTGTGCCTCAAGAGCCTATGGGCAACTTTCTTGATTACTCAGCAATTAAGATCCTTAAGTGATCATTTTGACTCTTCAGTGGTTGATTGTTAGCACTTAGGGGCCTGAACCTGGAACGTCTCTGACAACCTGGGTGGGGGGAGGCTTTAATTGCACCAAAAGGCATAGATTCAACATGGGTGTGGCCTCAAAGTTGAACTGAGCATACCTCAATACACAGAATCTAATATCCTGTGATTATTGGTAACTCAGGTCACCAGTATAGAGGCCTGTGATAAGGCCTGTTCTTGCCTGTCAACTCCTAATGAACTGATTGCTAGGTGACGCAGTGAATTATCCCATAGGTGGGGACAACATGTTAGTTACCACCTAACGTGCTCATCTCAAATTTATCAGAAAATCAAGCTCTTAATTTTCATCTGGTCACTGTTACTGTCTGGCTCTTTATCAAATTGACAGAGATTCCAGCCAAAGGATAAACCAGAATTCCACACGGCTCTGGTGGAATAGTTGTGCCCCTCCTCTGGACAAGAGCATGAACCAGAATTCCAGACACATTCATGTGGCTCAGTGGTTAGCACTGCTATCTCACAGCTCCAGGGTCCCGGGTTAGATTCCACCCTCAGGATTCGTGTCTGTGTGAAGTTTGCACATTCTCTCCATGTCTGTGTGGAGTTTCTACAGGTGCTCTGCTTTCTTCCCACAGTCCAAAGGTGTGCAGGTTAGGAAGACCGGCTACGCTAAATTGCCCGTTGTGTCCAGCAATGTGTGGGTTAGGTGAATGAGCCATGGGGAATGCAGGGTTATAAGGATAGGATAGGGTTTGGGTGGGATGCTCTTCAGAAGGTCGGTGTGGACTTGATGGTCCAAATGGCCTGCTTTCACACTGTAGGGATTTTATGATATGCAAAGGGGGAAGGCACGATAGAACAATTAGATGCTTTTATACTGATTTAAATGTATATTGGGGAATGCTTGCCAAAATAAATTAGTTAGTCGTCCTGAGAATAATACATGGAAATGTGTGCTCCTAACACAACTCCTCTTGTAGTACAAAGATGCTTGCAATTCCAAATTGAAGGCAATCTGTTTTGAACAATTTGTGTACTTATGCAGGTTTAAAACATGAAGTACACTAGCAAACTGACATCATCAAGCCCGAGTAATTACCAAGTACTGAGAATAAACAGAGACAGGTCAGGTCTAAAGACTTATTTTCCAAATTGCTATTTGACAAATGTTGGCAGATGTATTTTACATATTGGAATAACCCATATGTTTGAGACACCAGGTCACATGCTGAGTGCATGTGCTCCAGTTACAGAGTTAGATTAACTGAAAAGTGGAATCAAAAATTAAGACAATGCAGGAGATCAAAACCTGGGGCCATAAGTAAAATATAAGAATAAATTACTGTGTATTCTGGAAATATGAAAAAAAAATACTAGAAACACTCAGTACACCTGGCAGAATATGTGTGGAGGGAGAAACAGAGTTAACATTTTGGTTTAGTGTAGCTTCACCAGAACTAACAGCATGTCACCAGTTGAAATGTTAGCTCTGTCCTCTAATAAATCCAATAGAGAATGTGGGAGAAACATCTTTAGCAAGTGAGTGGTTAGAAATGTTAAACCAGGAGAAGCTGTGGTGAATAGCACTTAAGGGGAAGCCAGATGAGTAAATTAAGTGTAAATGAATATAAAGCTTGACGGGTTATGGGGAGGCTTTTGTGAAACATGAGCATAAACATAAACCTAAATCTGCTGGGTGAAATGGCCCTCACTCATTGCTGTGCTATATACTTTAGACAATATTGTCCAAAGTAATTAAATTTATATTTTTCCCGATTTTAAACATACCAGAGAGGTGCTGATGAAGGCCTTGCACTTAAACCATAAATCACCTGCACTATCCAGAGATAATGTTTAAACATTTTTGCCCTTTTTAGCAGAAACTAGTTTTCAAATTCAGATAATCTTGATGGAAGCAATCCATAGCTCCTTCAAGTTTCCGTAGTTGGGTGCAGAATTGACTTGCTGTAATACTGCATATTATTATAGAAAGCAATACCTTGAGAGTTACCAATGAACAAAAACTTATGGACCAGCTGTACAAATACAACAGCAGATTAGAGGCTTTAGTCACCAGTCACCATCTATCTTCTAAAGATTGTTCATCATCGTCAAAGCACAAATCAGGAGTCCCATGGAATACTCTCTGCTTGCCTGGATAAGTGCAGCTCCAGTAACATTCAAGAACAAATCACCCACTTGATCCACCACTTATAACATTCACACCCTCCAGCACTGGCTCACCAAAGGCAACAGTTAACACGATATACAATTGGCACTGCAGCAACTCACCAAGGTGCCTTTAACAACACTTTCTAAAGCTCTTATCTTCATCACCAAGAAGATCAAGGTCAGCTGATGCAAGAGGACACAATCATCCACAAGGTTCCTCCCCTCAAGCTGCACCAGTCTGACTTGACACAATTTCAATGATCCTTCAGAGTCACTGAGTCATAAATCTGAAACTCCCTTCCAAACAGCATGTGGGTGTAGGTCTTTATTGCATTGGGGGTGAACCACACAAGTGGGAAAGTCTTGCTACAATACAAAGGGCATCAGTGGAGGCCACACCTAGAGTACTGCATACGCCTTTGGTCTCTTTATTAATGGAGGAATGCACCTGATCTGGCAGAAAATTAGAAAACATTCTCTGGGCTGATTTCTACAATAAAGGGGGTTGTCTTCTGAGAAAAGTTGAAGCAATTGAGCACAAACTCATTGGAGTTTAAAATATTGAGAAGTCAAGTTACTGAAATAAAAGAAATAAAAGATTCTGTAGGATTTGACAGGATAGGTGCTGAGATAATGTTTCCCCTCATGTGGGAATCTAGAGCTACAGGTTATGGCTTCAGAATTAAGGGTGACTGGTTAAAACAGAGATCAGAAGGAATCTCTTTGACAGTCATTAGCTTTTGAAATTCTCTACCCTAGAAGCCAGTGGCTGGGTTGCTGGACATAATTAAAGAAGGTCGGCAGGAGTGTGATGTTAAGGCTACAATGAGATCAGTCACAATTTTATTAATTGATGGAGGAGGTTCAAGAAGTCAAATGACTTGAGCACATTCCTCTTACTTACGATCTTAAATGGATTGCAATGGATCAATAAGATGGCTCACTTCCACTTTTTCAAAGTCAAATTTGAATGGGCAACAGATGGCCTTACCAGAAGTACTTACATTCCAGCAACTTTATGGCTTGATTTTAACATGAATTAGATTTAGTGCTTAAAAAAAGGCTATCACAACCAGAAAGACAGCAATTAGCTCTCAGCCTCCTGAAAATTTCAGTCATGTTGTGATGCATACTGATGAACTTTTATTGTTTCTGATCAAGGACAACAGAACTGATTTATATGTAACAAAAAGTCACAACCAATTATCACTGAAAAGCCTAAATGCCACATTTCCAGTTTTACCCGTAGCAACTTATTACTAATCACAACTGTTTTGAGGAAAGCTTAGCAAAGATGCTCATAATTAAATAAATTTTATTTTTTAAAAGATTTTATAGAAGTAAACAATTCACATGACAATTTATTAGCAAAATTTCTCCCGCACAGCATTGCAATGAACTGGCCTCTAGAACAGAAAAATCTTCTATTTAGACATTTATTTGAGGAGATTGGACCGAAGTGATTAGTTTAAGATTGGAAAGGTTACATTATAGGTTAATAGTGCTGCTTACAAAAAAGCAAACAAAGTGCTTGGATTAGTTCCTGCTGCAGAATTTGAAACTTAAGTTTGTTCAGCATGTTATGTACTGTTTCACTTACTATGACTGTTCTAAGCATAGGATTTCTGGGCACTGGAAAAGTTGAAAAAAACAAAAGACTAACACAAATCATGCAGTCATACAATACAGAAACAAGCCCTTTGGTTCACTATGTCTATGCCAACCAACAAATACCAAACTAAACCAATTCCATTTACTGCATTTGGTCTATAGCCTACTAACCCCTTGCATCTTAAGTACTCACCCAGATATTCTTTTTTTTAAATAGATTTTTTTATTGAAAATTTAACATGTTTTTACACATTTACAAAAGAAAACTAAAAAAAAAACATGTATAAACATTGATATACAATTAAATCTTAAACAAATAATAACCAAAATCTATCAAACAGAAAAAAAATACCGAGAGAAAAAAAACAAAACTCAACTAACTACTCATCTAACCTACAACTAACCAGAGTATATGATTAAATCTCTTTCATTATTCAAGAGATAAAAAAACGACAGATAACACAGAAATTGAGTAGTGATATACATGCTCGGAATGTGTTAACACCAGATCATAACAAAACCCGTATTCGTGCGGGATTCCTCTCCTAAGGGGCCCCGGACCAGCCAAGTTCACCCTCTCAATTAAATAGAGGTCCTTGTTAGGATGACCGAGATATCTGTATTTGTGTAATTCAAAAAGGGCTGCCATATTTTATGGAATTATTCGGGTTTTTTTTGATGCACCATATTTGTCAGGAGGTCAGGGAGAGTATATTCCATAATTATTCTGTGCCAACTCGAAAGTCCATGAGGGCCCTCAGCCACCCAGTTTACCAAAATGTTTTTCCTTGCACAGAAAGAGAGAATGGAAAATAATCTCTTCCCTGTTGTAATTTCATGTGTTCTTTATCCAATAAATGTGTCTCTTATAGGAGAACTATATCAACCCTTTCTTTCTTGAGGTTTGATAATATTTTCTTCCTTTTGATTGGTGAATTACTCCCCGTGACATTCCAGGTGCACCATTTATTCAACTGATTAACCATAATCACCAGGCAAGTCCGAGACCCTCGGGAGAAGAAACCCTATCCAAAACATCCCGAGCATAGAGCAGATAAAATTCACAAAAATAAAGGCTCTTTAATACACTCAGATCAATATAATAAAAAACTATATCTAAATAAAAAAATATAAAACGTATTTAAACCGAGATCATCCCCCTTGTTCCCAGGGGGCATCACTTCCTTTCCAAAAGCCCATCATAACCTCTCCCAACCAGTGCCCCACCCTTGACCCATGATAGGATAAAGAAAATTTAAATACACTATTGAGCTAGAATTAACAATGAGTACCCTCCCCCCCACCCACACCAACACCTGGATATACCATGTATGAACATATATGACTATAAAATCACAGTCTCAGCAAATAATAATTAAATATAGTAATACAAAATAACAGGGGAAAACAACCCCGCTAAGGACAGGGATAAAATAGGATAAGGTAACCACCTCCCCCTCACCTACATTAACTAGACCCCCTGGCCTATATATATAAAAAAAAGGGGTAGAAAATTGCTAAGTGAAGAATAAATAAATAAACCCCTCTCCCCACCCCCTGGAGATAATATTTAACAGTAAGGTAATGAAAAGGAGAAAAAAGGGGGTAAACTGGGGTGGGGGGAGGGCAAAACAGCATCAACTAACTCTTAGAATTTATCTAAGAGAGTCCAAAAATTCCTTGGCCTTCTCCGGTGATCCGAAGTTATACACGGACCTTTCATGGCTGAAGCGTAGCGTAGCTGGGTAGTGCAAGGAGTACTGAATGTTTAAGTCCCTTAAACGCTTCTTTGCTTCATCAAACACCTTCCTCTTTCAGACCAAAGCTGGGGATAAGCCCTGAAATAACATAATCTTGGATCCTTTATAAATCATGGCTTGGGGATCCTTCCCAAGATTTCTGGAAGCTTCCAAGAGCATCTGCCTCTCCTTGTAGCTCTGCAGCCAGAACAGGACCGGGCGGGGGCGGGGGCCCATTCCACCCTTACCTGGCCTGATTCAGCCTCCAGATTTAAAAGCTATGGAAGCCACTGATCGAGGAACACTATAAACTGGCCTTCTTCTTCCTGTTCGGGAAGGCCCAGTAAATGAATATTTTGAATCGAGGTCGTCAATGTGATTCTCTAAGGTCCGGACCTGCTGTTCGAGAGTTCAGACCCGATCCACGGCCGATTCTGCTATGGTCTCGGAGGTCGCAGCCTTTAGCTGCACCCCTTCGACTCGGCGTTCAATTTCCTCGATGTCTCAGCTGTGCTTTTGTAGCGCAGCTGAGAGTGAATTCCATTGGCTCTGGGACTCTTCGATGAAGGCTTCGATCTTCGCGTCAAGTTTGGAGATTATTTCTGCGAGGCTCGCCACCGTAGGTAAGTCCCCCGGGGCGGCTGCGGACGCCTCTGCTGCAGCTGGGAGGGTGGGGGAGGGGCTCCTGCCTGCTGAGAACTGCGGGCTCCTTTCCCCCTAGTCATTTTTACAGGAGACTAGACTGTTTAAATTTAGTACTGTGCAACTAATTACATGAAGTAAAAACTATTTTAAATGATTTGGTAAATGTGGTAGAGGCGGGTGGCCCACTTTGCCCAAGTCTTGGGAGGAGCATTATAGACTCAGACTTGCTGAGTCGCCACCATCTTGGATCCCCCACCCAGATACTTCTTCAACATGATAGCACCTGTCTCCACCACCCTCTCAGGTAGCTTGTTCCATTTTCTACTACCCTCTGGGTAAAATCTTTTCTCTCAGATCTCCTCTAAACTACTTGCTCCTCACCTTAAACTTATGCCCTCTGGTCCTAGACACATCTGCAATGGGGGATAAGATTCTCATGATCTTCTGTATGTATGCCTCTCATAATTTTGTACACCTCAGTCAGATCCCCTTTCAGCCTCCTCTATTCCAGCCTATCCAGTCTCTTCTCATGATGGAATCTTTTCATCCCAGACAACATCCTGATGAATCTCCTCTTCACTGTCTCCAAGGTGACCACATCCATCCAATAGTGTGGTAACCAGAACAGTATTCCATCTTCAGCCTAACTAATGCTTAATATAGTTATAACAAGACTTCCTTGCTCTGCCTTCAGTTAATGAAGGCAAGCATCCCCAATACCTTCTTCAGCACTCTGGCTACCTATGCTGACATCCTCAAGGATTTATAGAGTTGTACACCTTTTCCCCCAATACTCCCTTGGGTCCTACCACTTATTGCATCTTCCTTCCCTTATAAGACCTCCTAAAAGGCATCCCTCGCACAAAATCTCATCTGCCATTGCTCTGCCCAACTTACCAGCTGATCAATGTCAGACTGTAGCCTGAGACTATCTTCCTCACAATCAACAACACCCCAATTTTCATGTCATCTGCAAAATTACAAGTTAAACATTCTATCTTCACATCTAAGTTTTTTTTCAAAAGGACTGAACTAGTTAGGTTCTGAAAGAATGCATCGAGATGATATTTTCATTTGTGGGGTAGATAAAAGTTAGGGGCACAAACATAGAAGAGTTATTAATGAATCCATTGAGAATTGAACAGAAACCCTTTGCTCAAAGACTGATTAGAATGCAGAATTCACTGCCACAAGTAGTAATTGAGGAGAAGCTAAACACATGGTAGAAAGGAATGGAAAGTTATGCTAATAGGATTAGATGAAGAGGAGTAGGAGGAGGCTCATGTGAAGCATTAACAGTGGCATGGACCAGTTAGTCCAAATGGCCTGTTTCTCCACTGTATAGTCTCTGTAATTGTACAATACAGCTGGAGCTCTATAATCGGAACACATTCCACTTGCTTCCTCCAATTGCTTGTGCACATAATCATTACATAAAGGGCACTAATAGCCATAAAGACTTTCTAATTGAAACATTTGTGGGCAGCTTAAGAACAAATTAACCACAACATTTTTTTGAAATTTAATTGCTCACATCCTGGAAAATGATTTTCAGTCAAGGTCAGAAAAAAGACAAACTTCGATTTATACAGTGCTTTCTACATTTCTAAGACGTTTCATATTATTTTTAAGGTTCACATACTGCTGGTGAATAGTCAAAAGTTGCAATCAATTTACACACAGCAAAATTTCACTGATATAACTGAACTATTTAAGGCATTTGTGCCAGCAACTGCTCAGATTAAAGCATTTGCACTTCTAAATCACAAGGTTCTGGATTTACGTTCTACTCTGGGGCTTGAACACAATTCAAGACTGACATTTCAATACTCTAGCAGAGATGCAGTCTTTCAGATGAGACATGAAGAGCACAGTTTCAAGGGCCTCATTTGATGACTGGCTGGATATAAAGACTCCCCGGCGTTATTTCAAAGAACAGCAGGTGGATTATTCCGTATTCTGGCCAGAATCCGATGCTTCTAATCAACATCACAATATATTGATCAGTATCCGATGCTTCTAATCAACATCACAAAATATTGATCATTATCACATTGCCCATTGTAGGAGTTATCTGCTTACATATTGGCTGCAATGTGACTTACATTATAACAGTGACAATGCTTCAAAAAGTACTTTATTGGCTAAGACATCCAGTAATCAAGAAAAATGCTATTAAAAATTCAGTTCTTTGTTTTTCTCTATTTTCAGGTAGTGAACAGAACACTGGCCAGGTCACTAGCACAGAAGCCTTTCATACAATCAACAGATGAGCAGGTAAGACATGAAACCAAGTTCTCCAGGATCCAAGGTAGGGACAGCCCAAACAATACTCTACAAGTGCATACTTTTAAAGTACTACATTGTAGGAAATCCAGCAGTGAACCTGAGCACAGCAATGTTTCAGCAATTAAAGAGATCATCACACATTTATTGAGGAATAAATACTGACCAAGATATCAGAAATAACTCTCTGTTCTTTCATTATGCCTTGGAATATTGTATGCCCACCTCAAATTAAACAACTCGCCTGAAGTTGGGCCTTGGGCCTTCCAATTTTACCACATAATATCGGTGCACAATCATACCGCAAAAAAGTATCATGCAAATGGTTTTCATTTTCCTTGATACCCATTTTGTGGCTTGTATTAGTTCTCAATTGTATACCGTTTTGTTGTATAGAAACACATTAATTCTGAACTGAATAACTGGACTGAAATCACCTAAGCTGGTTTTGCAGTCACTTTACATCATGAATGATGCAGAATACAATTGTATGTAGCAGTGTACATACAGAAGTGTTGATACCATATAACACACATATCCGCAATTAGCATACCTTTATTGAGTAGATGTAATCACACTGGAGAAACAGTAGCGGGGATTTATGAGGATATTGTCAGGAACTAAGAATCTTAACTAAGAGGAAATGGTGGATGGTTGGGGTTAGTGTCTTTGGAAGAGAGGAGACTGATTTGAGCAGATACATTCTTTACTCAGAGGTTCACAAACCAAGAGCTGCAAAACTCTTTTTCGACTAGTGCACACATGACAGTCTCCTTCTGCACTATAAATATTTCCTTGTTTCATGAGCTGGTTAATATAAATCCATCCAAGACTGAATGGTGAGCTCTGCTCCATAAAATGTAGCAGTTGTACTGAGCAGTTCCATAAAATGGAGAGGCACCCCTAGAAGGCAGCAAATCAGAATCCTGGTACCTAACTTGTAACTTTTTAAGCCAAACTAGTACTTGCCTGTAAATAGAAGCCACACTGGTCTTTTAAAAGATCGACTAGAAAGAAAAATATTAGAGGATCAGGTTATGGTGAATGTGCAAACCACATTCTTCAGATCAGTTTTAATAAATGAAGACTTGGATTCTGGAATTGAACCCATCATTTAGGTTCAGGAATCTGTAAAAGAAGTATACTTGAATAAAACACATGGTAAGAAAACACACAGGGATGAAATGTTTATAAGCCATATGAACCAGATGGGCATACAGGGTTCTTAAAGAATTGAGTGTAGCAAGAAGCGAATCCGTGGTCGCTATTTTTCAGAGTACTTTGCATATTGGGGCGAGGACAGAAGGAGTCAAAATATTATTATGACATTCAAACAAAAGAAGTTAAAAAATCTTTAAAATTTTGGAACTCTGAAAGAAAAGCATAAAATAGTATTCCAGCAAAAAAAATAAATTAATGTTTTGATTTCAGAGTTTGAGGGGTTTTCCGTGATTAACATATTGTTGAATGATCTTCTTACAGATGCTGACAGGCCTGCAGCATATTTCTGCCATTTTCAATTTTAAATTTGGTCCAACAGCTATAGTATGGAAACCTTTCAGTATGCCAGATGCGATCAATGTTCATCCAAAGAGCTCATGGCATTGACTTGAAAGCAATAATGAAGCTTTGTTTCTGAATTTTGTTGAGTTATTTTTTCAGTTTCACTGAAGTGCAGGGGAAGCAATGGCATTTTGGTGGGTTGACTTTTTTAAAAATTTAGAACTGAAAGTCTAATCATGACCATGAAACCATTATTGACTATAATGACCATAAAAACCCAGAGCTGAAAATGTGTTGCTGGAAAAGCGCAGCAGGTCAGGCAGCATCGAAGGAACAGGAGAATCGACGTTTTGGGCATGAGCCCTTCTTCAGGAATGAGGAAAGTGTGTCAGCAGGCTAAGATAAAAGGTAGGGAGGAGGAACTTGGGGGAAGGGCGTTGGAAATGCGATAGGTGGAAGGAGGTTAAGGTGAGAGTGATAGGCCGGAGTGGGGGTGGGGGCGGAGAGGTCAGGAAGAAGATT
>NC_057742.1:10979224-10983994 GCF_004010195.1 Chiloscyllium plagiosum
GGAGGGGAAGGAAATATATCCCTGGTGGTGGGGTCCGTTTGGAGGTGGCGGAAATGACGACGGATGATACGATGTATATGGAGGTTGGTGGGGCAGTAGGTGAGGACCAGTAGGGTTCTGTCCTGGTGGCGATTGGAGGGGCGGGGCTCAAGGGCGGAGGAGCGGGAAGTGGAGGAGATGCGGTGGAGAGCATCGACCTTCAGATTATGAGACTGACGCGCTGCCTACTGCGCTAACGAGGCTGATGACCTATCATAAAAACCCATATAATTCACTAATGTCCTTACCTGGTCTGGGTAGATGTGACTCCAGATATACAGCAGCGGGGTTAACTCTTAAATGTCCTCTGAAATAGCTTAACAATCCACTCAGTTGTAAAAGCAAAATCAAACCACTAAAAGTCTTACAAAAATAAATTAAATAGGCATTGACCGAAGCATCAGAAACCATGGCAAACTCAGCCACATTGACCCTACAAAGTCCTCGTTACTAACATCTTGGAATTTGCTCTAAAATTGAGAAGGCTGTCTCACAGACATAGTCAGGGAATCGTACCTCACAGACATGTCTCAGACAACACCATAACCAGCATAGTGGTATACAGTTGTAAGGGAGCTATACTGGAAGTTCTCAACATTGACTGCAGACCCCATTAAGTTTCATGACTTTGGGACAAATCAGGTAAGAAACTTCCTGCTGTCTAACACAACACCCCCTCCCCCAGTGAGACTATAACACAGAAATACATGCATGCCAAATTGCTTTAGGAGCCAGCGAAAGGCAGAGCTAGACAATTTCATGACGAATGGATCAGATCTAGACTCTGAAGTCCTGCCACAACCAGTCATGAATAGCAGAGGACAATTAAACATCAGACTGGAAGAAGTAGCTCCACAAATGCTGACATGCTCAATGATCTGGAAACCTAACACAAGTGCAAAAGTGAAAACTGAAGCATTTACAATTTTCAGTCAGAAGTGTCAAGTCCACGATCTATCTCGGCCTCCTTCAGAAGTCCCCAGCATCACAGATGCCAGCCTTCAGCCAATTTGATTTATTCCAAGTAATATCAAGGAACAGCTAAGGCCACTGGATACTGTAAAGATTATGGGCTCTGACAATATTCTGACAATAATACTGAAGACATATACTCCACAACTTATCTTTCTCCTAGCCAAGTTTTCCCAATGCGACCACAACATTGGTATCTAATTAATAATGTGGCAAATTGCCCAGGTATGTGTTGTACACAAAAATCAGGACAAATCTATCCAACCAAATACCGCCCTATCAGTCTATTCTCAATCATTTGTAAAATGATAAACAGAACTATCAATGGTGGTATCAAGCAGCACTGACCTAGCAACGTGCTCAATGATGCTCAACTTGGGTTCCACCAGGGCCACTTTGGTGGAATTGTCCGTTGCAGCTGGAACTGACAACCGGAAGCGGCAGATTCAAACCACTACAAATGGCGGAGGAAAGATCACAGGAGCGCTTCACAGGAGGCTCCCAAGCACTGAGGATGTCACCTAGACAGGGGACGCAACACAAATTCCCAGCTCGGCAAACAGAACCACAACAACAAGCACCCGAGCTACAAATCTTCTCACAAACTTTGAGGTGTTTCCTTTGGTTGCGAAATCTAAAATGAGAAAGGACAATTTAAAAATTGGGGAAGGGGGTGGAGGGGTTGCCACTTGAGTCCAAAATGAGGATTGTGTGCCTTTGGAATTCTCTACAACAGAGGTCTATGGAAGTTCAGCTTTTGAGTATGTTTAAGGTAGAGTTTGATAGATTTCTGATTACCAATGATTACCAAGGTTATGGGATGGGTAAAACATATTGAATTATTCAATCAGCTTAAACTTAAAGGGTAGGGAGGGGTGTGAGCAGGCTGAAGGGACTGTATGGTCTGCTCTGACATCAAGGCTGCAGTGGCATCAAGGAACCCAACCAAAATTAGCTTCAATGGGAATCAGGGAGAAAACATTCTGATCTTGGAGTCACACCTAGTACAAAGGGAAATGGTTCCTTTATCAGCCGTTCCTCATATGTTAGACCTACCATTCCAGGGATCATCCGTGTGAATCTCCGCTGGACACGCTCCAGTGCCAGTATGTCCTTCCTGCGGTGTGAGGACCAAAACTGGACACAGTACTCCAAATGGGGCCTAACCAGAGCTTTATAAAGTCTCAGTAGCACAACAGTGCTTTTATATTCCAACCCCCTTCAGATAATTGACAACATTGCATTCGCTTTCTTAATCACGGACTCAACCTGCATGTTTACCTTTAGAGAATCCTCAACTAGCACTCCCAGATCCCTCTGTACTTTGGCTTTACGAATTTTCTCACCGTTTAGAAAGTAATCCATAGAAAACATTCTGATCTTGGAGTCACACCTAGTACAAAGGGAAATGGTTGTAATTGTTGGAGGCCACTCATCACAGGCCCACAACATTACCCCTGAGGTTCATCAGGATTGTGTCCTGGGCCCAAACTTCTATCATTACTTAATCAATGTCCTTCCCATCATCATAAGGTTAAGTCAGGATATTTGCTGTCGATTGCACAACTTACAACAACAGTTAAAACTCCTCAGCAACTGAAGCAGTCCACATCCAAATCCAGCAAGACCTAGACAATATCCAAATTTGGGCTGACAGGTGGCAAACAACATCCGTGCCACATAAGACCCAGGCAATGCTTATCTCCAATAACCGAATCTAACCACTGCCCTTGATATCCAATGCCACTGGATAAGGGGTGGGGTTATCACTGACCAGAAAGTGAATTGTACTAGACATATAAATATTGTGATTACAAGCAACAGTCCCTCGAGAGGTCCAATGTGGTGGTCTTCTTTGGCACTTTCTGCAGCAGTACTGTCTTTTGCTAAACCCAGGAGCCGTGAATTGAACTATGTCTTAATTTTTTTTTCTTATCTCTGCCTTCTGTTATTAATGTAGATGCCATGGTATGGTGACATAAACACTTTGTAAACCAAGCACATCAATCAATACATTGACCTCCGACTTGTGAAGTCGCTGCTGCACACCGGCCTTGGAGGCCTGCAAGGAGTACTGTGGCGAGTAACCCACCTCCTGACTCCCCAAAGCCTGTCCACCATCTACAAGACACAAGTCAGGTGTATGATGAAACGTCTGGATGAGCGCAGCTCCAACAGCACCTGAGAAGCCCAACACCATTCAAAGCTGCCTGCTTGATTGGCACATCAACAAATATTTGTTTCTTTCCCTATCAACACATAGTAGCAGAAGTATGCACCACCTACAAAATTCACCAAGGCTCTTTTGACAGCACCTTTCAAACCCACGGTCATAATCATCTGAAATGACAAGGGCATAGATACACAGAAGCTCCATCTTCAAGTTTCCCTCCAAACTACTCCCTGATATAAATGATTTAGATGTGAATATAGTAGGCTTTGTTAGTAAGTTAACAAATGACACCAAAATTGGTGGTGTATTGGACAATGAAGAAGGTTATCTCAACGGGATCTTGATCAAATGGGTTGCTGAGTGGCAGATGGAGTTTAATTTAGGTTAGTGTGAGGTGTTGCATTTTGGTTAGGCAAACAAGGCTGAACTTATACAGCTGGTGGTTGGGCCCTGGGGAGTTCTGCCGAACAAATAGACCTAAGGGTGCATGTGCATTGTTTCAAAGTGGAGTTGCAGGTAGATTCCACTTTGTGTTGAAGTAGGCATTTGCCATGCTTACTTGCATTGGTCAGAACATTGAGTGTAGGTGTTAGGATGGTATGTTGTGGTTGTAACAGAACATTAGTGAGGCCACTTTTAGTACACTGCATAAAATTCTGATTGCCTTTCTATAGGAAGGACATTGTTAAACTTGAAAGGGTGCAGAAAAGAATTACAAAGATAAGACCATAAGATATGGGAGCTGAAGCAAGGCCATTCGGCCCATCGAGTCCACTCTGCCATTCAATCATGGCTGATGGGCATTTCAACTCCACTTACCCGCATTCTCCCCGTAGCCCTTAATTCCTTGTGACATCAAGAATTTATCAATTTCTGCCTTGAAGACATTTAGCGTCCCAGCCTCCACTGCACTCTGTGGCAATGAATTCCACAGGCCCACCACTCTCTGGCTGAAGAAATGTCTGTTCTGAATTTACCCCCTCTAATTCTAAGGCTGTGTCCATCCACGGGTCCTAGTCTCCTCGCCTAACAGAAACAATTTCCTAGCATCCACCCTTTCCAAGCCGTGTATTATCTTGTAAGTTTCTACTAGATCTCCCCTTAATCTTCTAAACTCGAATGAATACAATCCCAGGATCCTCAGCCGTTCCTCATATGTTAGACCTACCATTCCAGGGATAATCCTTGTGTAATCTTCTAAACTCCAACGAATACAATCCCAGTATCCTCCGCCGTTCCTCATATGTTAGACCTGTCATTTCAGGGATCATCCGTGTGAATCTCCGCTGGACACACTCCAGTGTCAGTATGTCCTTCCTGAGGTGTGGGGACCAAAACTGGACACAGTACTCCAAATGGGGCCTAACCAGAGCTTTATAAAGTCTCAGTAGCACAACAGTGCTTTTATATTCCAACCCCCTTGAGATAATTGACAACATTGCATTCGCTTTCTTAATCACGGACTCAACCTGCATGTTTACCTTTAGAGAATCCTCGACTAGCACTCCCAGATCCCTCTGTACTTTGGCTTAACGAATTTTCTCACCGTTAAGAAAGTAGTCCATGTTTCTATTCTTTTTTCCAAA
>NC_057742.1:10986545-11010947 GCF_004010195.1 Chiloscyllium plagiosum
CCCTCGAACTGCCTTTCTGCAGCTGTTATACCATTTCTAATTTAGCAACGCCACCCCCCTCCTTTTTTACCACCCTCCCTAATCTTACTGAAACATCTGTAACCAGGAACCTCCAACAACCATTCCTGTCCTTCTATCCACGTTTCCGTGATGGCCACAACAACATGGCCAGGTACCGATCCACACCTTAAGTTCACCCACTTATTTCTGATACTCCTTGCGTTGAAGTATACACACTTGAACCCATCTCTGTGTCCGCAAGTATTCCCTGTCAGTGCTACCTTCTCCACAGCCTCCCTATATTCTTGGACATCCTGACAAACAGCTAGCCTACTTCTGGACTACAAGTCCAGATCCCATCCCCCTGCCAAATTAGTTTAAACGACCCCCCCGAAGAGTGCTCACAAATCTACCTCCCAGGATGTTGCTGGGAGTTTGGGTTTGAGTTATAGGGGCAGGCTGAATAGGCTTGGGCTTTTTTCCCTGGAGCATTGGAGGCTGAGAGGTGACCTTACAAAAGGTTTATAAAATCATGAAGGTCATGGATAGGGTAAATAGACAAGGTTTTTTCCCTGGGGTCGGGAAGTCCAAAATCAGCATAGGTTTAAGGTGAGGGGGAAAGATTTAAAGAGGACCTGAGGTTTCTCTTTTTTCACACAAAGGTGGTACATGTATGGAATGAGCTGCCAAAGAAAGTGGTGGAGGTGGATACAACTTCCACTTTTAAAAGTCATCTGAATCGACATATGAATTGATATATGAAGGGATATTGGCCAAATGCTGGCAAATGGGACTAGGTCAGATGAGGATGTCTGGTTGGCTCAGATAATTCATACTGAAGGATCTGTTTTCTTGCTGTGTGACTCTATGACTCTACTCCTAACGTGGAAATATATCGCCATTCCTCCAGTGTTGTTGGGTCACAATACTGAAATTCAATCCTTAACTGCACTGTAACTGCACCAAGAGGATTGCAGTGGTTCAAGAACACAGCTCATCACCACATTATCAAGGAAAACTAGGGATGGGCAATAAATGCTGCCTCAGCGATAGTTGTCCGTATTCAAGAGATACAACAAGAAAGCAAGTAGATTTTCAGGTCAAGTTTGCGCTGACAGAATTTTAACAATCTTGTTCACGATTCATTGGGAACTCCTGGTCCGAATATGAGATGAGATGAGATGAAATTCCCTACAGTATGGAAACAGGCCCTTCGGCCCAAAAAGTCCTATGCACCTAACACTATGGGCAATTTAGCATGGCCAATTCACCTGACCTGCACATCTTTGTGATTGTGGGAGGAAACCGGAGCACCCGGAGGAAACCCACGCAGGCACAGGGAGAACGTGCAAACTCCACACAGTCACCTGAGGCAGGAATCGAACCCAGGTCCCTGGTGTTGTGAGGCAGCAGTGCTAACCACTGAGCCACCGTGTCACCCCTCATTATCTCATTAGGTTTTCTTTACCATTTGTATTTTGATGATTAAGTGGTATCTTTAACAAATAGTAACTTCAAAACTGGTGCCCTGATTACACTTCACCAAGATAAAAAACTTATTTGACATGTCAGCTAAACTTGTAGGTAAAAACTCTAAGGTTTGTTTGAGACCCTGTAACCTAGATTTGCTACATACAGCTATATAACAGAGTAATTCTGATTAGTTTACTGTCATAGTTTATTGACATTGTTCATTACTATTATTTTCACATGTAAAATAACTCATAATTCACCACCAGCATCACAACCAGAGCATTTCAATTTACAAGAGAAAATCTTTGACAATCCACCATCATCTTTTGAAATATGTTTTACACGATGTGGATACCTGAGCTGTGGATAGAAACCTTTTTGGAATATGAATGCAGGCATGGGTTGTTGGAAATCTTTTGATCTATAACATGCTATGATTCTATTTTACATTGGAAGTTCTTCTTTCCAGTTGCCTGGACAGATCAAAAAGCACATTAACATAGCAAAAGCTATCTGTAAAAATAAGCAGAATCATAGAATTTGTGATCACTATTAAGATTCCTCCACTGTCTACTCTATTTAGTTACATTTAGAGAATGTGTATAAATAATCACGAATCAGTCTGATTCTAAGATGTAAACTGCCCTTGGGCAATTCCAAGTCCAATACCATTTATTAGAATGTGGCATACTTTAGTGGCCAGGATTTCATCTATGAAGAAACTCATATGATACTATCCCATTAAAGATGAAAGCAATTTTTTTGTCACAAAACCTTCATGTCTTGCCATTTGTTCTGTTGCTTGGCATTCTAAAAACTCCCATTAGTTTGTAGGTCAGATTTAACATACAATTCACTGCAACATCCTTCAAGGAGAACCAAATAAAAACCAATGCACACCTCAGTTTGATTCTACTCAAGTTAATTGTTTATTGTAGACAATTAGTAGTGATGAAAGAAAGCTACGTATACAGAGTGCTGATTTCATATTACAATGAGAACAATCTCAGTTTTGGCCAGACCTTCTACTCTATTTGCATGATTGCCCAACTGTTGGTGCTTTCACCTCTAAATTAAACACAATAAAAATTTTTATTTGACAGCTAGAATTGAATTTTATTTCACTGTAAAAAACCATGCAACAGCCAATTTGTGTACAGTAAGATCCTACAAATAACAATAGGTAATTGACCAGTGCAGAAGTCTCTCAGAACAACAATGAAGATTCATCTTAAATTATTTGCTTAAGTGATTGGAATAGGACTTGAAATTATGATCTTCTCACTCAATGGTAAGTACTAGTGTGTGTACTGCAACAATCAGTTTGACAGTCACTGCTGTTTGTCATTTTATAAATGACATAGATGAGGGCATAGAAAGATGAGTTAGTAAATTTGTGGATGGCACTAAGATTGGTGGAGTTGTAGACAGTACGGAAGGATGTTGCAGGTTACAGAGGGTCATAAGTAAGCCGCAGAGCTGGGCTGAGAGGTGGCAAATGGAGTTTAATGCGGAAAAGTTTGGGTTAATTCACTTTGGAAGGAGTAACAATAATAGAGTACTGGCTAATGGTAAGATTCTTGGTAGTATGGATAAGCAAAGAGTTCTTGATGTCCATGTGCATAGATCACTGAAAGTTGCCACCCAGGTTGATAAGGTTGTTAAAAAGGCATACGGTGCATTAGCTTTTATTGATAGAAGGATTGAGTTTTGGAACCATGAGGTCATGAAATCATGTCTCACAAATTTGATTGAGTTTTTTGAAGAAGTAACAAAGAGGATTAATGAGGGTAGAGCAGTAGATGTGGTCAATATGGACTTCAGTAGGGCGTTCGACAAGGCTCCGCATGGGAGACTGGTTAGCAAGGTTGGATCTCATGGAATACAGGGAGAACTAGCCATTTGGATACAGAACTGGCTCAAAAGTAGAAGAAAGAATGTGGTGGTGGAGGGTTGTTTTTCAGACTGGAGGCCTGTGACCTCGACAAGGATCTATGCTGGGTCCTGTACTTTTTGTCATCTATATAAATGATTTAGATGCGAGCATAAGAGGTATGGTTAGTAAGTTTGCAGATAATTATGAGGAGCATGAATAGGGTAAACAGACAAAGTCTTTTCCCTTGGGTCGGGGAGTCCAGAACTAGAGGGCATAGGTTTAGGGTGACAGGGGAAAGATATAAAAGAGATCTAAGGGGCAACCTTTTCATGCAGAGCATGGTACGTGTATGGAATGAGCTGCCAGAGGAAGTGGTGGAGGCTGGTACAATTGCAACATTTAAGGGGCATTTGGATGGGTATATGAATAGGAAGGGTTTGGAGGGATATGGGCCGGGTGCTGGCAGGAGGGACTAGATTGGGTTGGGATATATGGTCGGCGTGGACGGGTTGGACCGAAGGGTCTGTTTCCGTGCTGTACATCTCTGTGACTCTATGACTCTATTCTGCCCAAAACACTACTTGTTAGCAGGTAGATTAGATTAGATTAGATTACTTACAGTGTGGAAATAGGCCCTTCGGCCCAACAAGTCCACACCGACGCGCCGAAGCGCAACCCACCCATACCCCTATTACCTAACACTACGGGCAATTTAGCATTGCCAATTCACCTGACCTGCACATCCTTGGACTGTGGGATGAAACCGGAGCACCCGGAGGAAACCCACGCAGACACAGGGAGAATGTGCAAACTCCACACAGTCAGTCGCCTGAGTCGGGAATTGAACCCAGGTCTCTGGCGCTGTGAGGCAGCAGTGCTAACCACTGTGCCACCGTGCTGCCCACAAAGCAAGGTAGCAAGGTAAACTGGATGTTGCCCCTACCTTCCCTAGCATTGGCATTGTCCTGCCAACTGGTCAAATGCAAATACTAGAGCCTTGTTTCCCAACCAATTTCCTCCCTACAGCAACCCTAGGAACTGATAAGCAAAATGTGTTAGTAGTACCTGAGATAATGATGGGAAGCACCTTCAAATAAAATTGTGCTTACCTTTTGAAGAAACAGCACATGGATAAAAGATGCCTACTTGTTTCTCTTGCCTCAGGGTATGAAGTAAGTGGTATGACACTGTAAGATATTGACCAAATGAGAGATAATTGCTAAACAGCAACAAAATGCTTAACTGCATGGCTATTCCTACCAGCAACAATCTGTTTATCATACCTCCTTGACTGCAAAAAGCAGTCACTACAATACAAAGGTTTTGGCTACATTTTATCGTTGGCAATCATAGGGTGGAAAATATTCAGGAAAAGTCACACCATTAGCATTGCTCATCACGGTCGAGGTTTTCCATCAGAAGTGACACTGAATACACTTGTCCACATTCAAATGTAAGGCTATTTTCTATCATTAATGCTCTAATACTGGATATTTTTGGTTATTTTTGGCATTGAACAGATAGACTTTAAGCATGAGGATTGCCACACCTAGTGCAACTGATTGCACTTTGCAAGGAATATATTTTTTTCAACAATGTTCTGTTTTGTATGCTCTAAGCAATACTACAGCACTCCACCCTATTCCCTCACTTCCTGTCCCCATCATTCCTTCCAACTTATGAGACAGCAGCACTTAAACAAAATAGCAAATTGAATTATTTGTACAATATAATATGAAATGAGACATCACAATGTTACACATTTCCACCACAGGTTGGCATGTATCCAAACTTATATTCTTCGTTGTGTGGGGTTGGTAAAGAGTTGAAGTGAAATGAAGCATTTAACTGCTGGCCTGTCTGAAACAAGCTAAATAAGCAGATCAGGACTTAAGCATCGGTCAGTATTTCATTGGACAAAACTTTACAAAAAGAACTCTTGCAGAAAAATATGCAATTAAAGCCACAAATGATGTGCTTTTTTAAATGAATGCTTTTGTTTGCCTACAATCAGAATGACAGATTGGAAAAACTGTTGAAAATATATACACACATTTCTTCTTAACATCCCTTGTCATTACATATTTTAAAAATGTTACATTGCTGCAATTTTTGCCTCCAGCATTACATCTGGTCTGTCTCTTCAGCTCCCTTCCACCTGACAGGCAGCTTAAATCATTTAGCTTCAAATGAATAACTTGGATCTCAGTCTCTCTTTCTCCCATACGAGTGCTGCAAATAAATAAATCAAGAGTGGAATCAGTGTCCTGATTTTACTCCTCAGCACTTTTTCTCTTGGAACACCAGTCAATCTTAATGGTGCCAAGTAAGAAATAGACTTTCCACAACTTTGAAAATTAAATTAAACCATGTCCTGCTCAAAAAGTGCGTGGGTGGTGTAATTTGCTATTACTTTGACATCTCTCCCACTGACAGAAGGAAGACCTAAACTGCAGCCTTTTTTCCTTTGACAGCATCCTGCTCAGTAAACTGGAGCAGCAAAGCTGCAGAAAGGCACTTGTTTTCTTCTCTACACACAAAGTAGCACTGTTCTTCTGTGTGACATGTCCAGTTAACCAACAAGCTCGGAGCCAAGCGATTTTAGAGGCCATACAATATTATACATTGTCTAAGGTTATAGGCTTCTCTGTCAAACACCAATGCCCTATCTATGTTAACAAGCACACCTTTATATTTAAATGCTGAGCGGAGGTCGTAGCTTCTTAAACCAGAGAAAACTATTAGAATCACAAGTTCTACAAAAGTAAACATTCTTGTTCCAAATGTCAGCAAAAGATTCCCCCTTTCAAGATATTGCAGATTGCTCTGGATGCTTTGAATAACTGTCAAAGTAGGCATGTCAACATCAGGAGCCAAATGCATAATTATTCAGTCACCATGGCCCCTCTCAAATTAAGATAAATTCCAGGGCTCGGAAAGCTAAATTGAATTTATACTAAGGGCTAAATCAAAATGTTTCCTTCTTCTAGAGTTTCACCCATTTACTCTTTCACTGTGACAGATCTAACTATTGATCATCTCCTCCCCAACTTCTCTCCTTTTCTTCTCAATTAGTCAAAGTCGCTGTTTATTTTTTGGTCGTCAGCCTGCTGATAGGTTACTATCACAAAACTCCTCGGCATTTTATGTCAGAAACCCCATGGTTTCTTTGTACAGCCAGGGAAAGAGCTTGGAGGAATTATGTGAGATGAAAAGGAAACCCTTTGGCCAGAGTTGTGAATCTCTGGAATTTTTTTAAAGCCTAGAGGGCTGTGGATGTTCGTAATTGCATGTGCTCAAATCGAGACAAATGGATTTTTGGATACTAACAGAATTAAGGGATGCAGGAACAGTGCAGAATGTGGAGTTAAGGTAGAAAATTAGCCACAATCACATTGAACGGTAGTGGAGACTCAAAGAACCAAATGGTTTGCTCCTAGTCCTCTTTTGCATGAGCATTAATTCTATCAATTGTGTGCTCTGCCTGAAGGTAAGAACTTGACTCATTGTTTGCTGCAGCTTCATCCTGAGCTATTTTCTTGGTAGTTTCTGTCAGTGGCAGGATATGGAGACAGGTCTCAGGCAAGAAGAGAAATGAACTCATATTGATGTTATTCTTAATTACTCATAGATGCATACAGTCACAGAGTTATACAGCACAGAAACAGACCCTTTGGTCCAACTCATCCATGCCTACCAATTATCCAAAATTAATCTAGTCCCACTTGCCAGCATTTGGCCCATATTCCTCCTCTAAACTCTTCTTATTCATATACACATCCAGATGCCTTTTAAATGTTGTAATTGTACCAGCCTCCACCACCTCCTGTAGCAGCTCATATCCCTTGAGTGAAAAAGATGCCCATTCGACCCCTTTTAAATCTTTCCCCTCTCTCCTTAAACCTATGCATTCAGTTTTGGACTCCCCTACCCTGGGAAAAATATCGTAGCTATTCACCCTATCCATGCCCCTCATGATTTTGCAAAGCTCAGTGACGTCAACCCTCAGCCACCGATGCTCCAGGGAAAACAGCCCCAACTTATTCAGCCTCTCCCTAAACCTCCCTATAGCTCAAAACCTCCAACCTGGCAACATCTTTGTAAATCTTTTCTGAACCCTTTCAAGTTTAACAACATCTTTCCTCTAACACAGAGGCCAAAACTTAATACAGTATTCCAAAAGTGCCCAGCCAGTGTCCTATACAGCCTCAACATGACATCCCACCTCCTATACTCAATGCATTGACTAATAAAGGCAAGTGTACTTCTTCACTACCCTATCTACCTGCAATTCCATTTTCAAGGAACTATGCGCCTGCACCTGGTCAAATAAGCTAACCTGCCCCCCATGAGCATTAATATCTCAAGTTAAATATCTCATTGTGGTTATATACAACCCCAATACTTTTTGATAACATTGTTTTTACCTAGCGATTTTTGAGAAGATTTGTAGCTCAGGTTGATGGTAAGTATGTAAGTTAGCTCACTGAGCTGGAAGATTTGTTTTCAAACGTTTCGTCACCATAACTAGATCATATCATCAGAGTCTCTGGTGAAGCGCAGGTGGTTTTTATCTACTGGAATTTTGTGCCATACTTATACTACAAAATGGTACTGATGCACAGTGCCCTTAATTATGTGCAGTTTACAAATGGGCCTCTAAATAGAACATAGTTAAGTGACTGCCTGGCACTGAAAATATTGACATTTTTAATATGTCCATCAGAAACATCCCAAAGCATTTGTACTGAAACAGTGCAGGTGCAAATTCCACTCCACCATAGCCACTACTTGAGTCTCAAGGAAACAGATACCTTGAACAAACAAGATAAGGGGGAGAATCATCTGGGCTCGGAGGTAGGAGGGGAACGTAACGTGGCAGACTGTTGAAATGCCAGAAACCACCATGAGTTAAGATGGATGGAAAGGCCCAAACGTTATTGTGTTGTCAGTAAGTCCCTTAAGTGGTCATCCAATGACCTATGGTCCCTTGGTCTGCACTAACCTGTGCACGATCAAGGATGGCCATTGACAGAAGCAGTTCTGACAATATTGCCACTTTGTTAGTAGTGTATGCATGTTGGACAGTCCAAGTGAAAGGGATATTACATTCTTAAAAGTAAAATAAAAACTGTTAACTAATCTAAAACTGAAAATTGTAATGAATATTATCAGCCAGATGAGATGATACCCTAAACAGTCACTTGAAACTGGACACAGAAAAAAAATCTTTCCGGATGAGAATGTGAAAGTGGTAACCAGCCATCAGTAACATTACCTGGACAGCATCACCAAAATAGTTGCTGAAAGCTGACACTAAGTGCAAAAGATGTCAGGTCCAACTACTTAAACGTAAAATAAATAATCCACAAGCTACTCAGTGGCAGAAAATTAGTTCAACATGACTGCTGTCATTTTCTTTTCAGATTTGCCATAAAGATCACTTTACTCGTTGAGTTTTCAATTTAGCATTTTTATTTTATCAATGTGAATTATGAGCAGTGGCATACATCAGCTTTCTTTAGCATTTGTAATGAGAACAGAAACATATTGTTGCTAAAAATGTATCAAAACAATCAAATTTCTTTGCTATGATTTATGACAGACATGCTTTCTTGGACTAACTAGCCTCGATCTGCAATAATTGCATTCTGCTAACTGAGAGCTTCTGAGTCAGATAAAATGGCAGAAAGTAGGCAATGTGACCTTTCAATTTATTCCCCTGGTCTAGAGTGCTCACAACTGATATTATTCGCTGCATTTTCACAGAAATTCAACCATAGTAAGCATATGTACAACAAAAATACCTACACAGGCAAAACACTGCCAAATAGCAGTTGTACTTACTTGTACCAATAAATTAAATCAATGATTGGCCCAACACACTTAAGGTACTAGTGAAGCCTACAATTCCACTGGAGTATTTTCTCAGCAACTTAACTGGCAAAGGCCTCCCAGGCTTAATTTTCAAACTCTACACTACTATGGTGCTTAGACTATATAAAGGTTGAGCGACCATAAGATGTAGATCATTCAGCCTATCAATGAGATTCTGGCTGATCTGAAAACCCTCAACTCCACTTTTCTGCCTTTTTACCAAAATCCAATGTCTTTTTTTTTAAAATTCATCCATAAAATATGGGTGTCGTTGGTTAGGCCACCAGTTATTACCCATCTTCAGAGCCAACTTCAAGGGAGGGTCTGGAGTCAGGATTGCTAGTCAAGTGACATTATCACAACACCATCACCTTCCCACTAAAGTTAACCAAATTAATGAGCCAATCCTTTATTCATGCTAATATCCTATCTTAACACCAAGTGTACTTATCTCAGGACTGCTTCCAATGCCAGTATTTATTTCCTTAGTTAAGAGGCCCAAAACTTCATAGTATTCTCGTGTAGTCTACATTTCGCAAGACTTCTCTATTTTTGTACTGTATTCTCTCAGAAATAAAAACCAAAAGTCTATTTGCCTTCCTTATCACTCATCAAACTTGGGTGCTAGCTACTGATGCTTCAGGCACAAATATCCCAAATCCCTTTGTACTGCAGCTTTCTGCAGTCTTTTTCCAATTAAATACTATTCAGCTTCTCTATTCTTCCTGCTGAAGTGCACATTATATTCCATCTGCCAAGTTTGTGTCCACACTATGAATTCGGGAGGCCTGAGCTCAATTTGTCTGTATTCTCTAAAGACTGTGTATCATCCTCACTACTTGTCTTCCCACCTATTTTTGTGTTATCTGCAAAATCGGCTAAAATACTTCAAATTTCCTCATCCAATTCATTAATGTATTAGGTAAATAATTATGGCCCCAGACTGATCTTTGTGACAGAAGTTACAGGTTACCACCTTGAAAATGCTCCCCGTATCCCAACTCACTGTCTTCTGTAAGTTAACCAGTTATCTATCCATTCCGTAATGCTACAACCAACAATATGGAATTCTCATCTTATTAAGTAGCCTTGTGTATGGTACCTTATTGAAAATCTTTGAAAATCCAAATAAATTGCATCTACTGGTTCCCCGTTTATCTATCTTGCTTGCTACCTCCTCAAGGAATTCTAATAAATTTGTCAGAAATAATTTCCCCTTCATGACATCATGCTGACTCTGCTTGATTATATTATTAATTTCCAAATGCTACACTATTATAATGGGGTCTAACACAGCGAGGTAGAGAGAATGAGAGAGAGTTTAACAGAAGAAATTTTTTTATTAAAAAAACATGATAATTGCTTGGTATATGAGTTTTACCTGAGAAACTCATTATGGAAGACTATGGAAAGAAAACAATGATATAACTGAACGTTAGTCCCTTTAATAGAATAATAACAAATTCCATTTTCAGCTCTCCATTCACACTACAATTCCTCTCTAGCTGAAATGCTGGTAGCATCAAAAGCCCATGTATTGCAAACATATAACACTGTATTAGGATATATGGTATAGATTCACTAGGATTATATCATTGAAGAGGAAACACTCAAGATACTGCAATTACTTCCCAGTGAACAAGAAGCAATATAACAGGCACTTTAAAACAAGTTTTAATGAGGATACAAGAATAATAGGGCATTTGAGGGACTTGATAAATAGGTTAGTTAAGTGTCTCAAAAGTCCCACTTGTCTTCATTGCTTAATGCAGCATAATCCTAGTAAAGTAAAACAGTACTCCATGAACACAAATAATGCGTTTAAGAATTGTTCTCGTGACTAATTTATTGCCAAATGTTGGTTTCAGTACAATTATACACACCTGAAACCAAGTCAAAACATATATTGGTGGCATTTTAAGGCCCTTGTGGCACAGTAGTAGTGCCCCTACATCTTGTTCGGGAGGCCTGAGCTCAATTTGCACCTGCTCCTGAGATCATAGAGTCATACAGCACAGAAACAGACCCTTCGGTCCATGCCGAACAAAGTCTCAAACTAAACTCCTCCCATCTGCCTGCTCCTGTCTCATATCCCTCCAAACCTTTCCTATTCGTGTATCTATCCAAATATCCTTTAAATGGTGTATCCACCACTATCTCACAAATTTCATTCCACATGCGAACCGCCCTCTGTCTCAAAAAAATTTGCCCATCTCTGAACAGGTTAATAAAGAAAAATACTAACATGAACATTCATTTTAATGGTTCTATTCAAGTCAGGAACAACATTTGTAAAATGCTTGGTAAAAAGAGGGTTCTTACAACAGTGTCTCCATCTTTGAGCTGGGAGACTGGGGGGTTCGAGTTCTAACTACACTAGAGGTGCACAAAAATAGCTCTGAAAAGGATGATTAAAAAAATCTACAGATGGCCTTTTTCAGGCTGTTGTGGTGCAGTGGTAGTGTCTCTACCTCTGGACTAGGTTCAGGTCCCAGCTGTTCTTGAGGCCATAGAGTCATACAGCACAGAAACAGACCCTTTGATCCAACTAGTTTGCGCTGACCAGACATCCCAATCTGACCTAGTCCTATTTGTCAGCTATTGGCCCATATCCCTCCAAACCCTTCCTATTCAGATATACATAAAACTGTTGTAACTGTATCCATCTCCATCACTTCCTCTGGCAGCTCGTTCTACCCTCTGCATGAAAAGGTTATCTCTCTGGTCCCTTTTAAATCTTTCCCCTCTTCTTTAAACCCATATTCTCTTGTTTAGACCCCTCACCCTTGGAAAAAGACCTTGGCTACTCACCCTATTGATGCCCCTCTTGAAACAATTAAAAAATACCCACGCCAAAAGACAGAAAAGAGTCAGTTAGATAAGAAGGTTACAGATTCCTGTTCAGTAATCGTGGCTACAACAGCACGAAAGTTATGACACCACATCGTAAGCCAAATATCATGCATTTAAATCACATCAGAGTCTGACAGTTTTACAGCACAGAAACAGGCCCTTTGGCCAAATCTGTCTATGCTGGTCATCAAGCACAATCGACTCCAGTCCCATTTTCAGCAGTTGGCCCTCAGCCTTGCAAAATTTAGGGCTTCAAGTGATCATCTAAATACTTTTTGAATGTTGTGATGGCTCCTGCATTCTTACGTCCTTCCAAGGAGTGAGTTCCAGGTGTCCAATCATCTTCTAGGTGAAAACATTCTTCCTAATTTTCCTCTAACCTCCTGCCTTTCATCCTAAATTTATGCCCTCTGGTTACTAATATCTCCACAAAAAGGAAAGTTTCTTCCTATTTACCCTACCTATGCCCCTCATAATTTTATCCACCTCAATCATGTCCCCCTTAGCCTTCCATGCTCTAATGAAAACTCCAGCCCATCTCGTCTCTTTTCATAACTGAAACGCTCCAGCTAAGACAACATCCTGAATCTCCTCTGCACTCTCTGTAGTGCAAACACAGCCTTCCTATAAAAAGGGTTCTCTCAAGGTTAACATGCAGGTTCAGTTGGCATTAAGAAAGCAAATGCAATGTTACCATTCATTTTGAGAGGGCTAGAATACAAGAGCAGGGATGTACTGCTGAGGCTGGAGAAAGCTATGGTCAGAATGTATTTGGAATAACATGAGCAGTTTTGGGCCCCATATCTAAGGGAAGATATACTGGCATTGGAGGGGATCTAGAGGAGGTTTATAAGCAAGAATAAAGGGCTAGTCATATAAGGAGCCTTTAAGAACTCAGGGTCTATACTTGATAGAGTTTAGGAGGACAAGGGGCAATCTCACTGAAATGTACAGAATACTGAATGGCCTGGGTAAAGTGGAAGCAGAGATGATGTTTCCACTAGAGGGAGAGACAAGGACCAGAGGGCACAGCCACAGAGTGAAGGGATGACTTTTAGAATTGGGATGAAAGGAATTTCTTCAGCCAGATGGTGTTGAATCTGTGGAACTCATTGCCACAGAAGGTTGTGGAACCCAAGTCACTGAACATCTTTAAGACAAAATTATAGCAGATAGGTTCTTGATTACTTAGGAGAGAAGGCAGGAGAATGGAGTTGAGAATCATATCAAAACGCAGAGCAAACTCGATGGGCCGAAGGGCCTAATTCTACTCCTATATCTTATGATCTGAATGAATGTGCCACCCAATTGTGCAAAATTCAAAAATGGAAAATAAATTCTAACTGACAGTCATTTTATATCAGAAAGTAATAAAGGCAATAGCTGCCTATTTACACTGCAAAGTCCTTATTAGCATTCTTTTCTTTATTCTTTCATGGGAAGTGGCCACACCTGACAAGACAAAGCTTTCTTCCCAATCTCCAATTGTCCTTGAATTGGTTTCAAGGTTTTCAGAGTCATAAAGTGTGGTGCAGGAAAAGCACAGCAGGTCAGGCAGCATCTGAGGAGCAGGAGAATTTTGGGAATAAGACCTTCATCCGGGATGTGACGGGGGCTTGGGGGGAGAGGAGGTTGCTGGGAAAGTGATAGTTTGATTGTCACAAAGCTGTTCCTGAGCTACAAATCTTCTCAAGGAACCTTGACTTTTTTTCGGAGGGGTCATAAAACAACCCAGACTCCAAATCAGATGAAAAGGGTATTGGAAGGCTGTTTTGTTTATACATAAACAAATGAGTCTTCAGACCAAAAGATTGAAAGGTCTTTTAAAAAGCTGGTATAGTCAAGGGGGGGGGCGTGGCCAGCTCTCTAGCTGTGCAGTTCAGCAGTTATGTGTGGGAAGAAAGGCTGCTGGAGTCAGTACTAGAACTTCTCTCTCTCCTTCTGCCCTTCTAACTTTGACTTGTAAACCTCTGTTTCAGTTTTACTCTGGGTTTGTTTATTGGGACTGTTGTCTATTTTCAGAACAGCATAATTAAGTCTAGTTTGACAGACTGAGTTCTGGGGGTATTTTGTATCTTGTTCTTTGCGTTTCACCTTGTAATTTTATGAATAAATTTTTGTTTGTTTTAAACCTGGTAGTCAACCTAGCTAACTTACCCCGGGTAATTTTCACTATACACTTACCAAAACAAATAGCAAAGTTACAGTCTGGGCTGCCTACTTAAGAATATTTTGAGTGGTTTGGCCTAGTCCATAATAGGATGCAGGTGGAGGGTGATTGCGTCAGGTCGGTGGGAAGGGGTGGAGTGGATAGGTGGAGGGAAGACGGGACAGGTGGAACAGGTCAAGACAGCGGTGCAGAGTTGGAGGGTTGGATCTGGGATGAGGTGGAGGGAGGAGAGATTTGGAAACTAGTGAAATTGATGTTGATGCCGAGTGGTTGTAGAATCCCAAGGTGAAAGACGAGGCGCTCTTCCTCCAGTCATCGGGGTGGGGAGGCAAATATGTCTCTGGTGGTGGGGTTTGATTGTAGGTCACGGAAATGGCAAAGGATAATGCACTGTATCCAGATATTAGTGGGGTGGAAGGTGAGAACCGGGGGGGTTCTATCCTTGTTGCGGTTGGAAGGGTGGGGTTCAAGGGCAGAGGGGCGGGAAATGGAGGAGATGCGCTTTTCACATCTGCCAGAAATTTTCTTGCACATCCACCCACCTCATCTACTGTGTCCGTTGCTCTCGATGTGGTTTCCTCTACATCAGGGAGACAGATTGCCAAGTTGTGGAGCATTTCAGAGACCATCTCTGGGACACACACACCTAACAATTCTGCCTCCCTGTGGCTGACCACTTCAACTCCCCCTCCCAATCCACCAAGGACATGCAAATCCTGGGCCTCCTTCACCATCAAATCTAAGCCAACCAATACCTGGAGGAAGAATGCCTCATCTTCCACCTTGAGACCATTCAACATGGTACCAACATGGATTTCACTAGTTTCCAAATCGCCTCTCCTCCCCAATTCATCCCAGATCCAATCCTCCAATTCAGCACCGCCCTCTTGACCTATTCCACCTGTCCATCTTCCAGCCCATCTATCCGCTCCACTGACCTATCTCAATCACCTCCCACCCGCATCCACCTATCACCTTCCTCACTTTCTCTGGGTCATTTCAGAGAACAGTTAAGACTCAACCACATTTCTTCAGGTCTGAAGTTATACAGGTGGCATTTGTGACTTATGTGTACTTGACATCAGATCGAGGATAAGGGGTTGATTGGGGTGGTGTCTGCAGAGTAGGTCTCTCTGGCTGTCATTCCTTCACCACACTTGCCTTACCACCTCTGTCGAAGAAATGATGGACCTCTTCATGCTAATGCCAAAATGGCTGATAAAACAGCCACTAATATGTGCACAGATGTGATATCATTTGGAGACAACAGTATGTTCCTGCACACACTTGCCTGTTACTCCACATGGTATTAAAGGTAAATGGGAGTCTTTTACAACACTCAAACTATCATCAATTGCTATTTGTCATGGTCACCACTACTGAAATTCACTTTATATTTCAGGCTTATTCATTGAATTAAAACTCCAATGGTTGGCCTCATGGTATGTGAGCCAAAGTCCACACAGCCTGGACCTTTGACTAATATCCAGTGACAGTATCACTATGCCACTGTAATAATCAAGTTGAAAGGCCTGTCTCAAAGACTGGACCAGGAACAGTTTTATGTAGTCACACTCTCAGAATTATATCAATGAGTCAACATCCTGGATTTATTCAGCATAATCCTTCAGAATATCCTGTCCCAAACAGAAATGCCTTGAGCATGAGATGCTCCTTGGAATCCTGACAAATTGTCTCCAAAACCAAGTCGTCAGTCCAATTTCACTTGATTGAATCTTTTAAGGGGAGGATGAGCTGGCCAGATCTTCAAAGTGAAGTGTTGATCTTGTAATTACCAACATACTCATTACTTTATTTTTGTTCAGGTGTAAAACTTGATGTGGAATGTGGTTTTCTGTATGGTGGCCCATGTAACACATACCACAGTCAAGTTCTTGTGAGACAGCTATCTTGAAATGTATTTACAAGGCTAACTATTTTCAAGGCTAGCTACTTACAATGCAATGGGACCACAGATTTACAGAGTCTGGGTTCTATGCTTTGTGAAGTATTTACAATGAATCCATGAGAGATTGTGACTGAAGGTGAGGCAGACAGCTACATGTGACATTCCAATATGGTACAAAGGCACATTATATAACTATTTTAAAGAGACAAACCTGTCAGGTCTCTAATCTCTGCCAGAATACAACATTACCTTTTCACCTTTTAAGGACAGGAACCATTTTTTCCGATAAACACATACAAGATGTTTACAGATATACTCTGTCTACACATTCAATTAATACCTTGGTGGATGTACATGACCACATTTAGTTCTTATACAGCATCCTGACCCAGTGATGTGGATTCACTTTGCAGTGTGCTATCTGTAGTCATGGATGGATGCATCTCATTTAGTGTAAATGTGTAGTTGTTGTCTGGCATGATATCTTCAGTGACTGAGTCGTCATTCTGTGTGATGAGTGGTTGATGAATTGCAGTTTGGATATATTATTCATTTTAGTGCAGGACTTAACCATTGCTCACTATAGCTTCATGTGACCAAGGCTGAACACAATGGCGTAGTACTTTTCCATGTACCAATGGGGTTGAGTACGTTTCAACTCACATGTTTTGTCCTGGTTCAAATTATGATAATTCCCTGCATGCATGTTGATTAGGCTCTTGCACAACATTCTAACTTCTTTCCATTAATGACTCATGCACTGTTTGGATGGTAAACGTTGGGAGGCAAGAAATGTGTGGATGTATCCCAAATATGGCAGCTGCTGATCACTTAGAGGAGTAGTACATGGATTTAACAAAGCTATCTGAAATTATTGGCAAATCACTTTACATATAATGAGCATGGATTTTATGATTTAAGCAAAGTGTTCTGCATGACGTTTTGACTGAGGGTAGTGAGGAGAAGAAATAAAATGTTCAACATCTCCATTTCTTTCACAACTTAGAAGGGTGCACCACATATGGCAGACCACTATGGGATACAATTTGTTGAGACACACTGAACATACTGAATACAGCAGTTAATGTACAAAAGCCACTGCACTTGTGGTTTCTTTGATTTGATACAAAAAAGGCAATTTGGTGAATTAGTCATTAACCAGAATGCAATTCTGCTCTTGGACCTGGAAAACATGAGTTACAATCTTCCACAATGGCTGGTGTGAAAGGAAAGATTCTCTGTAACAGAAGTGTCACACCATGTGACACCATTTGATGCATTGCATATTCACTGGCTCTCCAAATGCTCATCATGACTTGATGCCATTCTTATCCCATTTCCCCATATTGATGCACATTGTTTCCATAAATTATTGGTTGGCATTGATATCTTTCACATAACTTGATTAGATGATTCAGCCTTTATTGATGCTGGACCAATACACAGATTCACAAACCAATCTCTTTGCTTATTCTGCATCCCATGTATAAAATCTAGCAAGTCTTGACAGTTTACGGATTTAAAATTTATTTTCCTTTGAAAATTACATGCTTAGACAACCCTAGTTGGTCTCTGAATGACCAGAATGAATGTACTAGCTCAGGACTGGTGAATGTGTTTAGGCCATCAGAAGATGACTCTTTTTGAGTTGTTGTAGCTGATCATCATCCGATGGGTTTTGCCGAACCTGCTGTTTGGTTGTGGCCAAAATGTATAAAATGGTTACTAAAAGCCTCTCTTCTAGTTCAGTTTCAATAATATTCATTGCAAGGAATATATTTGTCCTGAGCAGGGTTTGGGAGTCAAGAGATAGCTATTTAGGAACTTAGGTTGCACTGCACTCATAAATCATGCCCTTGCATCTTCACAAGTAGACATTGTTGTAATGGAGACACATTGTGAGAGGTATTGTCAGTTTGGAGTGGATCATGGTTAGCACGAATAACAAAATACTTGTCAAATCTTTGTATCCTGCAAACTAGAACAAGAGTCTTTCTTTCAATTAGCCTGAACAGTCATTAGGTCATTACAACCAAACCCAATACAGGTGCAGACAGACTTTCAGACTTTTCCATGTTATATCTACTTCCAATGTGGTGAGCTTGTTGGGATTATAGCAGTGAAATATATACTTATTGGATGATAAAGCATTATTGAGAGATCAAAATATGCTTGTGATATTCCTGCTATACATATGGAACACTATGCAGAGAAGATCTTGAAGAGAAGATACCTTGGTCACAAAGTCGAGAGTATCAAAGGTTAGACCAGAGGCATCTTTGTCTTATGTTGTGGACATCTTCTGTAAATATTCTACTTTGATCTGATTAGGTCAAATACTGGTTGATGAGTAGATTGAATTAATGAAATTGATTTGGTTCATGTTGATTTGTCACTTATTATCATTGAAAACAAAGATCATGTTTCCTTGTTGCTGTCATGCTAACATTTTATTCTTCCAAGAACTGGAATGTTCTTTGTGAAACAGAGACAACCTGGTAGATTTTCAATGACACTAACCACTTGTTTTAGAATATACCATTGCTGATAGACAATCCAAATGGGAAGTTGAGGAAACAGAATTTACCAGAAGGTATTCTAAAAGTCATCAGTTCTCATGACTCTGAAGAAAGATGAATGGACCAATATCCATTCTTGGTACTAAGCTTGGTAAAATACTTGGTACCTGAGAATTTAGGATAAAGCTCTTCAAGGTTTGGAATACCATGTACACATCTATTCAGTGTATTGTTCAATTGCCTTGGATATAAATATACAGGTACAATACCATCTTTTTATCAAAGCGCATGCAGCATGGTGGCTCAGTGGTTAGCACTGCAGCCCCACAGCACTAACCTCAATTCCAGCCTTCGCCAACTGTCTGTGTGGAGTTTGCACATTCTCCCTGTGTCTGCGTGGGTTTCTTCTGGGTGCTCCGGTTTCCTCCCACAATCCAAAGATTAGGTTGATTGGCCATGCTAAATTGCCTGTAGTATTAGGTGCATTTGTCAGGGAAAATGTACAGAAATAAGGACGGGTGACTCTTCAGAGGGTCAGTGTGGACTTGTTGAGCCAAAAGGCCTGTTCCCATACTGTGGACATTCTAAGTTCAATAGCACTGCACTAATCAGTATGATGTGTGACCTTACAAATAATGTTGCCTTGTACTATGGAATACATTTTCATTTTGATCTTTTCTTGATTGTGAATGCCGCATTTAGAGGGAGTGTCAATAGTGGATTAGACATCATCTTTCAGATGTAACAGCTTTAAAGTTACCGATAGCATCAAACCTGGTCACATCACATCTGATTAAAGGCTAGCCAAGTGATTGATCCATTTGATGTTGCACACTACAACCGTTCACTTTCCAACTTTGTCACCTTATGGATCAACATGTGGATCCATGAATACAAGTAGACCAATAACAGGTGGTCCATCTGTTTCAGCCATGTAAAATATTTCAGGTGACAATCCTGAGGAGCTATACTCACATTTAAGACAGATAATGCAAATGCATGGGATGTCAGATCTGTTGTAAGCAATTAGCGTATCTTGAGTAGACTATAGCACACTGCTAGTTTCCTGAGTCTTTTACATGTAAAATGCAAAAAGAGTTAATACTTACAATTCTGCCAATGTCAATCTCAGCAAAAAGTGCATGTTGTCCATTCATCTTGGAGTGTTTCAATTTGATGGAGGCAAAGGTTTCAGTTTTTCTGGAGGCATCCTCACAACATGTTAAGTGGTCACGTACTGTTTGCAAGCTGTAATGCTGCAATTACCTCTTGGACTTACTGACATGCTTGTTTGCCATGGACAGAACTTTGGAAACCTATTTCACATTGTTTCTTGTCCCGTTTTCTTGACGTGCTGCTGACAAGCAATTTGGGATTTTGACTAGATTTTCTACCCATTTAAACATAAAGACCATTTTTAGAACATAGATTGCATATGTCACAAAACACTGGACACCATCTTGATTGGGAGATTGCAGGTTTGAAAAGTGCTGTCAGAAGGTCTTTGATAAGTTACTACAATGTACTTTGAAGATGGAATAGCCAGCTGTCAGTGTGTATCAGCAATAGAGGAAGTGAACGTTGAAGTTGGTAGATGGGGTGTGAAACAAGTGGGCTGCCTTGTCTTGGGAATCATGTTTCTAGAGTATTGTTGGAGCTGCACCCATCCAAGAAAGTGAGAAGAATTCCAACACACACCTGACTCGTGCCTTGCAGATGGTAAACAGGCACTGGGGAGATAAGTGGTGAGTTATCCAAATCTGTGACTTGCTCTTATAGCCTCAAAATTGACAGGGCTAGTTAAGTTCAGCTTCTGGTCAATGATAATTCCAGAAATGTTGATAATGAAACTTTCAGTGATAGCAATGCCACTGAATGTCAATCGGGTTCTCTCTCATTGGAGATGGAGATTCCTCACTTGAGAATGTCATTGATGAAGTTGTTAAACATGCTTCAGCCAAAGATACTATCCTGAGGAACTCCTGCAGTGAAGTCCTGGGACTGAGGTGATTCACCTCCACTACTGAAACCACCCACCTTTCTGCTAGATATCATTAACCAGTGGAGTATTTTCCATCACCCCTCGCCTCAATTGTTACTGACTCCAGTTATGCGAGGGATCCTTGATGCCATACTCTGTCAAATGTAAAGGTGATATCAAGGTCACTCATGTTTACCTTGAGATTTCAGCTCTTTAGTCCTTGTTTAGGCAAAGGCTGAACTGAGGTCAGGAGCCAAGTGGTAAAGGCAGAGGTGGAACTGAGTGACAATGAGCAGGTTATTGCCAAGTAATTGATAGCATTGTCAATGACCCATTCAATTACTTTGCTGTTGATCAAAAGTAGACTGATGAGGCAGTAACTGGCCAGGTTGAACTTATCCTGGCTTTTGAGTACAGGACACATCTGGACAATTATTGCCTGCTGGATGGTTGTGTGGAACAGCTTGGTTATGGGTATATCTCATTCTGGAGCATGTCTTCAATACTATTGCTAGAATGCTGTCTGGGCTCAATCTTTGCAGTATCCCATTCCTTGAGCTGATCTTGATAACACATGAAGTGAATCAAAGTGGCTGAAGACTAGCACTTGTGATGTTTGGGACCTCAAGAAGAGGCCAAGATAGATTATCCTCTTGGCTTATAGCGGAAGATACCTTCAGTTTGTCTTCTGCACTGATATCCTGGACACCTCCATCATTAAGCATGAAGATATCAGTGAAGCCTCTCCCTCTCATAATTGTTTACTTCTCTATCCACCATTCAGGATTGGATTTGACATAACTGGAGAGCTTAGTTCTGATCTAATAGTTGTGGAATCTCTTAGCTCTGTCCATTCCATGCAGTTTCCAATGTTTGGCATGAAAGTATGTGGTTTTTATATCTAATGCTGCATGCTGCATGCACTGTTCACATAAATTCTGGAGGATGAAGCTAGGTGGTCATTGAGATCTGTCTTTCGTGTAACTTCGAGTGCATAACACCCTTAGCTACATCAAAAGTCAAGAAATCTCAAAGTCTTCCAATAATCTCAAAATTCTACTACAGACCTCTTTACAATATACTTTCTTAAACTGCTTAACTTCAGAACCTTGAATGTCCCCATTAGGTGAAGCATTGTAGATGACTGATCATAAGTTTACCATAGTCCCAGAGGACCACAGGGCTGCTCTCTCATTAGAGAGAGAGAAAACCAGTGGTGGTTTAATCCAAGGGTCACTACACATCAGGTGAGCGGTGAGGTTGAGAAGGAGGGATCTTCCTGGTAATTTCATCCAGTGCAGAAAATGAACTCATGCTCTTCACATCACTGCATTGCAAGCCAGCTGTTAGGCAATTCTTGCACTAGTACAACCACAGATTTCTGGCCAATTCTTGGATTACTTCTCTATGCCACGTGAGCCCTTCATTAAGAACAACAGTACATATTTCAATACCAAAATGTACAAAAGTAACTATGCCCAAAACACACTATCATTTCTGTTTCACCTTATTCCAAATTGTCCTGTGTGAAAACAGAGAAAACAGTCTGAATGATATGTTGCAAATTAAAAGATTTGCATGTGTTGCTATCACACAGTTACAGTTGGGTGATTCCCACAAAGTGACTAACCACATGAATATTAAAAGATAACAACTGCTAAAGCATAAATAACTGTTTCAAGCCCAATAAACCTATAGCTGGTACTTCAAAACTTTACATGAAACATGTATTTTGGAAACTTGAATATACACGCACTAAGATGGAATCTACATGAACCCTTATAGTTAATAATTTCTAAATTTACAAAATTACAAAAATATGTGAGAATTAGAAGTTCCAACCAAAACAATAGATAAAGGACTAATTTAGAGATATTAGCCACAAATGTCACTTAATGAAGGCAGTGGATCGCGCTATACAACAAAATTAGAAAATACAAACATGTTACAGATGTGCAGGATCACCTATTTAAAAAGGTAAAGGAACAAAAAGAAATGTACTACAATAAATCAAATCAAAGCAAATACTAAAGTTGCAAAAATAGAGTGTGAAGTTGCTAGGCATGGAAAATCAAGCTTTAACTTGCACTTCTAGGACAAGTGGTTAGCATACTTTCTCTATTAAGATAGTTCTCTTTCAGAGCGTTATATTAAGTTTTCATTCCCATACATGCTAAAGAAAACCCACACTAGAGTGTGTACAGAGCGAGGATGTCTAGTTGATAACAAAGTTTAGTGACCTTGGTCATAAGGTCATGTTTCAAGAGTCATGACATTCATTTTGAAGAAATGCTGGCTTAAAGTTGATAGGTTGTTTTTTTTTTAAATAATGAGGGCCAGGATACAGACATGTTTAGAAAAGTTATCTGAGAGAGTTCTGAGGATTTAAGTCCAAGAATATGTCATTATAATTTGTTCCTAATAGGTTGTATGAGCTTCTGAAGATGAGTCACTGGACCTGAAACTTTAACTTTACTTTCTCTACACAGATGCTGCCATACCTGCTGAGTTTCCCCAGCAATTTCTGTTTTGTTTTTGATTTTCAGTATCTGCAGTTCTTTAGTTTTTTTTTCTGTTAAACTGTATGAGTTTCTAGTTAATCATGTAACAAATCTGTTTGGATATGTTCACATCTCTGCAGCAGATGAGATTTGAAGCTGGACCTTCTGACCCAGAGATAAAGATACTGTCATTGTGCCATAAGACAGTGTCTTGGTTAATTGCTCGACCACAGTATTTTATTCCTCTTTATCTTCATTTGGTTCTTCTTACAGAGCTGCTGGGTAGTAAGTGAATTGTGTGCCACATTTCACAACTAACTAAATGGAACAAATTAATTGAGCTTAATGACATTTTTTGCGCTATAGTAAGTTGGAGGCCAAAGAATAAAAAAACCAAGATCAGTATAGAGAAACCGGAGTAAATTCCAACATTTGGTATCCAATGTACATGCAACAAACTCATAGCAGGTAAAGAAATCTTCAGCTCATTTCTTTGGCCTGGATTTTATGGTCAGTAACAAAATGGCACCAAGTGTGGATCTCAAGGGAAGCTACAAATACGTCAGGATCTCTGTGACATGGATTTCAACTTCCTCATTTCAAGAAGGAGTCTAGCACCAATTCAATTGGATCGCCAAGCGTCCAGAATTGGGGATGTCATCAAGTATGATAAAAAGTCAATTTTGTTTAAGTATTTTCATGGACAGTAAACAAGAATGCACAACAAACACCGAATCCCTTTACTTTCAACTTCAGGTTTTCCAGATAGTGAAATAAAGTATTAGAACATACACACTACCATCGATTGCAATTTGGGTCAATACAAAATCACTTCCTTCCACACATCCGACAGAGATTTACTTGTACTTCCACATACGTCATCTACTGTGTCCATTGCTCTTGATGTGGCCTCCTCTATATTGGGGAGACAGGAAGCCAACTTGCAGAACAACCCCACCGCCCTGTGGCTGAACACTTAACTCTACCTCCCACTCTGCCAAGGAAATCCAAGTCCTGGGCCTCCTCCACCGCCAAACTCTAGCCACCCGATGCCTGAAGGAAGAACGCCTCATCTTCCGCCTTGTACCCTCCAGCCACACGGGATCAATGTGTATTTCACCAGTTTCCCCATTTCCTCTCCCCACACCTTATCCCAGATCCAACCTTTCAACTCTGCACCGTCCTCTTGCACTGACCTACCCGTCCATCTTCCTTCCCACCTATCCACTCCATCCTCCTCTCC
>NC_057742.1:11010978-11029557 GCF_004010195.1 Chiloscyllium plagiosum
CATCTACCTATTGCATTCCCAGCTACCTTACCCCCAGCCCCACCCCCTCCCATTAATCTCTCAGCCCCCATGAGCCACTTCCCCAATCCTGATGAAGAGCTCATGCTTGAAACATTGACTCTGCTGCTCCTCAAACACTGCCTGAGCGGCTATGCTTTTCCAGCACTGCATTTTTTGACTCTAATCTCCAACATCTGCAGTCCTCATTTTCTCCTAATACAAAATCACTGACAGTGATTTCTGGATTACTGTATTTATCTACACACACAGACTCCATCAGTTGCTTTGGTTTCCGAACAGATGTGACTGTACATGGATAGTTTTGCCTTTGATACTAACGTAAAAAGAGCCAATAGGCTTTGCTAAGCTCTCATAATAAACGTGATATTTAATTTCTGTTTGCTTACCTGAGTGCATGTGCTCTCAAATGAAATGGTACAGTCGATTCGGAGACAAAATCAAAGCAGACATCAACAGCTCATTATTGATTCTTGTAAAGTTTCAAATGCTGCAGAAAAAGAAAGAGGAGAAACTGAATCAATATTGACATCTTGAGGTCAACATGATTTACTTCCGGTGAAAATGTTACTAACAACTAAAAGTTACATTTACATTGCATTTTCAACATACGATAGAAGTTCCAAGAGTCAGAAATGAACAACTAAAAGCTAAGCAAGATAGCCAAAAATATGATTGAAGAGGTAGCTTTAAAGAAAAACCTTGTGTGGAGAAGTTCAGAGAGCTAACATCGGAGTGTGGGTTCAAGACAGATGAAAACACTGATGTCAATAACTTGGGAAGGGAGAGATTGAGCCAAAGTCCAGAGCCAGAACAGTTGTGGGGGGTGTTAATTTAGCCAAGAGACAGCTGCAGAGATAGCAATTAAAAGGCATGGACATTGGAGGCATTGGGAACTGAAAACCTCCTAAAGCAATGACAAAGATAACGGGTGTGTAGGATTTAATGCAGGATCAGATTGGACACCAAGCTTTTTGGATCATCTGAAGTTTCCACAAGCATATGTGAAGAGGTAAAGGGGTGAGAGGCTGGCCAGGAGAGCGCTGGAACAAGAAAGTCAGAGGTGACAAAGACAGGTAAGAGCATTTCACTAGTAGATGGCCAAAGGCAAGAATGATGAGTGCAATATTGCATAGGTAGTCATGCTCTTGAATAAATACAGATCTTATCAATGCAACTGACTAGTAATCCTAAAATAATACCAGAAAATGTTAGAAATACAGAGAAAGCTTGAATGCATCTAAAAAGAGAAAAACAGATTAGCATTTTGAGTGTCAAAATGTCTCTATTTTACTAGGGAAATCAGGAATTACATCATTGGATTTTCTGTCAAAGTGCAAACACTGTAAATAGAATTGACAGCAACAAATTTTCTTGCGGCAAACTAATTACTCATTATGCTGATCTCTACTGTAAACATAGAGAATTTCATTGTAGAGCACAGAGTAAGAGCAGAAGTAGTAAATCAATACAAATTTTAAAAGACCCGTATCAAAAAGCAAAATATTTGCTTCTAATGGTTTTTTTAAAAGCTGCTGTGCATAAATTTCCTGGTGTAATTCCCATGCTAACTTTGAAAGAAACAAGGGAACTCAGGTGGAAGAAAAGCCAACTGTCACACTATTGAGTCTCACCAATACGGATACAACATGCTAACATGAAGTGATACATGATTACCATATGTTCCACTTGCAAAACAAAAACAAGTCATAATGAAGAGTAAAATATATAGACACACGTTGATCTGCTGAGCCTGTGCTCCTCTCTGTCTGTTTGTTTAATTGTTTATGTTCCCTACAGATCCAACAGAAGAACAGTGTGTTTCTCGTAGACATTGAGAAATCTATTTCCAGGCCAAAAAATACATAGTTCCTGCCAGTTTAAGGCCTGCCAGCAGTGATTCACTATGGAGTTCAATAACCCATGAATGTAACTTTAACTAAGTTCAAAGCTCTCTCAAAATCCATTTGTCTATACTTAACACAACTGCACATGCCAGTCTGCACGTACAGTAGTGTGCTACCCTACTTTGAAACAGCAGAGTTTAAAAATAAAACTGCAAGTATGAAAGCTGACAATCAAACAAAAACGTTCAAATTTTAAATAATACTAATTTATTTTGCTGACAAACTGTATGAAAATCTACCTACATGATTGAAACTGTAAAAGCAATTGTATTTCATATCTAAAAGTACTTAAAAGAAAACTAACCAGAATTTGCAGATTAACCAACGTAAGAGACCTCAGCAGACCCAATCTCTTCAGCAACATTCCTATGTACTTTTCAGCAGGTGTCATAAGGCAAAAATCAGAATTGAGAGCCCTGGCTGAATTTACCCTTCCCAAGTCTAAGTCGATGGTAGAACACCTGTTTCCATTTTTCCTGAAATCAGAAATGCTACTAAGAGTTTAAGCCTAGGATCCTTCAGTCTTATACACTCATTTCTATAGTACATAGTCACATAAGTTCTTGTTTGGGAATTCCAAGTCTGATTTATTACTAACATGGTGGGCACTTCAATATCTCCCCAAGTCTTGAAGTGAAATATTTAAGTCACAGGGAGCTACAATTTTAATAGCTTGTCGCAGAGATTGTTTACATTACCAATTCTGACTCATTGACAGTATAAATATTATCTGCATAATAATGAATTTCAGCTATGTTGATTTACTACTAAAAACTCTACTAACAGTTCCACTTCAGCTCCTTCCCAATTTCAGATTTGAAAATGTATATTCATACAAATTTTACACTGTCAATGAGTCAAGAACTAAGAATTTAAACTAGTCCCCAGCCAATTTAAGAAAATACATATATGTTTTTGTAGCTTTCACTATGGTCGCTTGGGGGATTGAGTAGAGTAGCGAAATGTAAATCCAAGTTCTCAACAGAATAATTTAAGCACTCACTTCTGAACAGAATCCATGTTGGAAACTAGAAAACAGTTTCAAGCAAATTTGAAAATAACAAAAAACTACAGTTTACCATGAGACAAATTAGGCATTTTTGATACTATTGCAGTGTAGAAAATGTAAAATAAAGTTAATTGTACATAATTGTCATGTGATACAAGTGATGCACATTAGCTTAGATTTCTCCCAATGCTACCACCACCAAACCTAGAGTCATTTTCACATAGATGCTGCACAGTTAAAATTGTTCACTCTGACTATAGAAAAAAAACCTATAATGGGTACTGCCAAGTGATTATTTTTTACAGCTTAAGTGGATACATTACAGAAAGTACAGCTACTAACCACTTCAATGAAAATATTTTACCATCTAACTAATGTGCAGTTGTTCCATAATTCTGTAATGTATTTCAAATTACATTATGAAAATTTAGTAATCTAATTTGTTCTCTGTAAACTCTGAATCCAATAACATTACCTTAGACAAAATTAGAAAACAGGAGAGGCAGATTTTCCTGGTCCTATACCTTGATCTTCAGGATCAATTTTAGGAAAATCAAATATGGAATATATACAGCCAAGCATGGCTATTTTATTTCTTTTCCTCTGCTCATTCTTAATTTAAATGGATGAAAAGCCAATTTTATTCCCTCAAGGCCACATACTCTTCTCCACCTAATGTTCCTGCATTTATTGCATGCAGATGGTAAATTAGCTCCTCCTAGATGTAAAAAAAGTCCATGATTTGCGTCCACTTATTACCCCTTTCCATTTATAATCAGAGGTTGGATTACTGGAGATAAACAAATGCTTTAATACAAAGGAATTTCAAAACAGTCTTAAGAGATTGTGCTTTTTCATACCATTTAAACTCTCTTGTCCTGTTTCCTTACAATATTCAAGTGCATTAAGCCTAGGAGAGAGTGAGGACTGCAGATGCTGGAGATCAGAGTCGAAGAGTGGGGTGCTGGAAAAGTGCAGCCGGTCAGGCAGCATCCGAACAGCAGGAGAGTCGATGGTTTCGGGGATAAGCCCTTCATCAGGAATGAGGCTTGTGGGCCAAGGGGGCTGAGAGATAAATGGGAGAGGATTGGGGCTGGCGGAGACGGTCACTAGGAATGTGATAGGTAGGTGAAGGTGGAGGTGAAACTGATAGGTGGAAAAGGAGGGTGGAGCAGATAAATGAGAAGGAAGATGGTCAGGTAGGACCATTCAAGAGGGCAGTGCCGAGTTGGGAGGTTGGGACTCGGATAAAGTGGGGGAGGGGAAATGGAGAAATTAGTGAAATCCACATTAATCCCATGTGGTTGAAGTGTCCCAAGATGGAAGATGAGGTGTTCTTCCTCTAGGCGTCGGGTGGTTAGGGTTTGGCGATGAGGAAGCCCAGGACCTGTATGTCCTTGGCGGAGTGGGAAGGGGAGTTAAAGTGTTTAGCTACATGGCAGTGGGATTGATGGGACCGGGTGTCCCAGAGGTGTTCTCTGAAACGATCCACAAGTTGGCATCCTGTCTCCCAGTGTAGAGGAGACCACCAGTGCAACAGATGCAGTAGATGATTTGCGTGGATGTACAGGTGAATTTCTCTCAGATGTGGAAGGATCCTTTGGGACCTTGGACGGAGGTGAGGGGGTAGCACAGGATTTGTTTGAAAATACCATAGTTTACAGAATGTTCTCTATAGTTCCTATTTGAAAACTCTTCCCAAACCGTTCATTCAGCAAAAGACCCGGTTTTTACCATATTTGTCAAAGAGAAACTTAAAGATGTTTGCAATGAACTAGAAGATTAAGATACTATCCAAGCTTATCCACATCTATTTGGCCTACACCAGACAAAAAAAGAATCTGAAGGCATGTGCAATTGCAGCATCGGCTGAGCATGCCAGCAGCTGCTTCCATCACCAATGCTAACTGCATTCCGGCAAAGTCACAAACACGAACTTAATGAAGAGAAACACACTCTAATCAATGAGGTACTCTATCTCCTGTCTATTTCTGGAAAATATCTTCATTCCCTGTCCACTGTCACTTCTGCCCCTGCATCTCCTCATACCACAGAACAACCAAACAAAGTAATACAGGCAAAAACACTTGCAGTTGTTAAAAATAAGGCAAGATGTTGGGATTGAAAAGTTTGGATGTGAGAGATATCAGTTCTTCTTATCCTGAATCTTTCTTTGACTAATAGAATGGGCCAAGCACATTTTGTCAATGACTTTGGACATGTCGCTCTAGATGCTCAGCAGCGAGTTATTTACTTTGAATCAAACGATTAGAACGTTATGACATATATCCAGGGACTTAAACTGAAGACAAAAAAATGTTGGAGTCACAGCATGTCAGGCAGCATCACATGGAAAGAGAGCAAGCTCACATTTCAAGTCTAGATGACTCTTCATCAGAGCTGAAGTGAACTGTGGAAGGGGCAGCATTTATGCAATAGTGGGGGTGGGGTGGGGTGCTATGCTGGGGAAGAAAGGATGTTGACACAGCAAATTAAGTGATTGGAATGTGAGAAAGGCAGAACAATGACTAACCGCCAGACTGGATAGAACAGACAGTCCCACTGGATTGGGGCGAGGCCCACTTGTCTGACCTTGGCATGCTGCAATGCTCCAGCAAATCACATCACAAACTACAGGATCAACTTCTCATCTTCAGACCAGCACTTTACAACTTTCTGGACTTAACATTGTGTTTAGCATCTTCAGATTGTGAATCCACTTCCATTCTTTCCCTTTCTTTTAGTGTTACTTAAAATCGTAGGATCATACAGTATCGAAACAGACCCTTCAATCCAAGCAGCCCATGCCAAACCACTATCCCAAACTAAACTAACTCCATTTGCTGCTCCTGGCCCATATCTCTCCAAACCTTTCCTATTCATGTACTTAGGAGAAAGTGAGGACTGCAGATGCTGGAGATCAGAGTTGAAAAGCGTGGCACTGGAAAAGCACAGCCAGTCAGGCAGCATATGAGGAGCAGGAGAATCAACATTTTTGGCATAAGCCCTTCATCAGGAATGTTGGGGAGAAGGGGGCTGAAAGGTAAATAGGAGGGTGAAGGTGGGGCTGGGGGCAAGGTAGCTGGGAAGGCGATAGGTAGATGGAGGTGAGTGGTGGTGGTGGTAGGTCGGAGGGGAGGGTGGAGCGGATAGGTGGGAAGGAAGATGGACAGGTACGACAGCTCAAGAGGGCGATGCATTGTCTGAGCTGAGAGGTCACCTTTTTTACATAAAACCTTAAGTTATCTTGGGACTGTGACTTGAAAGAAGTTCTGGGATTTACAGATTAATCACTCAAAACCTGCAACCCCATTCTAAGAGATTAAAGACTCAACAACAATCTAGCCTTGTTCAATAATTCGCATCAGTTGGATGAACTTTTAGTATAAATTCTGTGTTCCATGATCCTGCCCCACTAGCTACCTGATGAAGGAGCAGAGCTCCAAAAGCTTCTACTTCCAAATAAACCTATAGGACTCTAACCTGGTGTTGCCAGGTAGATAACATCCATTGGCTCTCCTTGGTCTAACCTGCTCATTGCTTTCTCAAAGAATTCTAGTAGATTTGTCAGGCATGACCTTCCCTTGATGAAACCTTGCTGACTTTGCCCTATTTTACTATACACTTCTAAGTATTTAGAAATCTCATCCTTCACAATAGATTCCAGGATCTTACTCACGACTAAGGTTAGGCTAATCGGTCTGTAATTTTCCATCGTTTGCCTTACTCCCTTTTTAAATAGAGTGTCACATTAGTGATTTTCCAGTCCTCTGGGACCCTCCCAGATTCTAGTGATTCCTGAAAGATCATCACTAACATATTCACTACCTCTTCAGTTTTCTCCCTTAGAACTCTGGGGTATAGTCCATCTGGTCCAGATGATTTATCCACCTTCGGACCATTCAGCTTTTCTCGCACTTTCTCCTTGATGATGACCACCATATTCATCTCTGCCCCCTTACTGTCTTGAATTTTTGGGATATTACTCATGTCTTCCATTGTGAAGACTGACGCAAAGTAATTACTCAGTTCCTCTGCCATTTGCTTGTGCCCCATTACAATCCCTCCAGCATCATTTTCCAGTGGCCTGATGTCCACTTTTGCCTCTCTTTTGCCCTTTATATATTTCTAAACAAACTCTTACAGTCTTCCTTTATATGACTGTCTAGCTTACCCTCACACTTAATCTTCTCCCTCCTTATTTATGTTTTTGTTGCCCTCTGTTGTGGGCAGCACGGTGGCACAGTGGTTAGCACTGCTGCCTCACAGCGCCAGAGACCCGGGTTCAATTCCTGCCTCAGGCGACTGACTGTGTGGAGTTTGCACGTTCTCCCCATGTCTGCGGAGGTTTCCTCCAGGTGCTCCGGTTTCCTCCCACAGTCCAAAGATGTGCAGGTCAGGTGAATTGGCCATGCTAAATTGCCCGTAGTGTTAGGTAAGGGGTAGATGTAGGAGTATGGGTGGGTTGCGCTTCGGCGGGGCGATGTGGACTTGTTGGGCCGAAGGGCCTATTTCCACACTGTAAGTAATTTAATGTTGTCTTTGTAAGCTTCTCAATCGTTTGGTTTCCCACTGCCCTTCGCTACATTGTCTGCTTTCTCTTTTGCTTTCATCCCTGATTTCCCTGGTCAGCCACAGTTGCCTTATCTTCCCTGTACCATGTTTCTTTTTCCTCAAGATGAATCTCTACTGTGTCTCCTGAACAATTCCCAGAAACCCCTGCCATTGCTGTTCCACTGTCTGTCCTGCTAGGCTCCTCTCCCAGTCAATTCTATCCAGCTCCTCACTCATGCTTCTGTAGTTGCCTTTATTCAGCTGTAATATCATTACGCCCGATTCTATCTTCTCCCTCTAAAATTGCAGAGTAAATTCAATCATATTATGATCACTGCCCCCTACGGGTTCCTTTACTTTTACCTCCCTTATCAAGTCTGCCTCATTGCATAGCATTAAATCCAGTATTGCCTGTTCCCTTGTGGGCTGCACCACAAGCTGCTCCAAAAAGCCACCTTGTAGACATTCCACAAATTCCTTTTCTTACAATTCATTACAAATCTGATTTTCCTAGTCCATCTGCATGATGAAACCCCCCAAACTTTGCCTTTCCTACGCATTTTTTCGATCACCTGGTGTATCTTGCACCCCAGCTCCTGACTACTGTTTGGAGACCTGTACATAACCCCAACTATGGTATTTTTACCTCTGCAGTTCCTTAATTCTACACCATCTGACCCTACTTTGTTTCTTACTATTGATTTAATTTCATTTCTTACTAAAAAGACAACCCCATCCCCTCTGCCCACCTGCCTATCTTTTCAATAGGATGTATATCCTTGAATATTCAGCTCCCAATCCTGATCCTCCTGCAGCCACATCTCCAGGATGCCCACCACATCATACCTGCCAATTTCGATCTGCACCACATGTTCATCTACCTTATTCCTTATACTGCATGCATTCAAATATAACACCTTCAGTCCTGTATTAACCATCCCTCATCTCATTGTCATTCGTTTGTCCATTCATTTCTCTCTCAGCAGACACCAAAGGACCAGCTGGGTATTTCCAGCATTTTGTTTTTCTTACTGATATTACACCCTACTACTGCACTGATCACACACTAAAATTCCAGATTTCAAGAGGTTTATCCCTGCACAGACCAAAATTAACTACCTCTATCAACATTTATAATTACTCATTTCCTTAACATTTCACTCTCTCCCAGAAATAAGCAGAACTCCAACCCACTGTCACATAATTTGGCCAGAATATTTATCTTAAAGACAGAATGGAACTCTTTCATTTAAAGAAAAAGTTAAATCTAACCCATCCTTAGCAGATCACCTATAGTGGCAGATAAATCTATAATATCTCTCCAGCAGGGCATGGGAGAAAGTTATTTAACAAATTCAAATCCCAAAGCCATGTAACAGACTCCCTATTTACTCAATTTCAGGTGATTAGTCTGTAGAAGGAACCATTCTTTGGTAATGTGAGCAGTGCTCGTCTCTCTTCACACCGCATAAGGGGTTTGTTTGGCTTGTCTGCAAAATGGGATGAGGTTATGCATAGGATGTAACATAATGCTACCAACAGTGCCTCCTCACATTTCCACTGCATAAAGAATGCAGAGAATGAGTTACGAAGCATGACCAACTAAAACCATACACTTTTACTGAGCAACTTTGATGAAATGGCACTTAGATACAGAAGTGGAGATGACAACCCTGAACCTATTTTAACAGTTAATTGGATCCGAGAAAGACTTTAAAACTGTGTCTTCATGAACATATTGATTAAGTGGCCTCCCTCATTTCTTAATTATTTGTCATCCTACACAAATGCACAAACCTACATTGCCAACAGATTCAGTGAGTCAGTCTACACAATGTCAGCTTAAATTCTGCATAGATTAATGTGTTATAATAGAGACACTAACATTTGCTTTCAAAAGAAAGGAAAATGTTTAGGCCAATCATATTTGCACAAATCCTAAGGTTATCTTGAAACAGGCTAACTATGATATATGGAATAAAAGGGTTCTTCAAAAAGCAGAAAAAATTATTGTCTTGCCTAATTGTGGCAAGACACGGTGGCTCAGTGGTTAGCACTGCTCCCTCACAGCGCCAGACACCCGGGTACAATTCCAGCCTCGGGCGACTGTCTGTGTGGAGTTTGCACATTCTCCCCGTGTCTGCATGGGCTTCCTCCCACAATCCAAAGATGTGCAGGTTAGGTGAATTGGCCAGGCTAAATTGCCCATAATGTTGGTGGATTAGTCAGGAGTAAATGTAGGAGACTGGGTCTGGGTGGGTTACTCTTCAGAGGGTGGTGTGGACTTGTTGGGCCGAAGGGCCTGTTTCCATAGAGAATCTAATCAAATAGTATTTTCTTTGAAAATTTGTTCAGCATTGCAGCTTTAAAAGCACTACACAGTTCTGACCATAATCGGGTGTTTTAGTTTTATTAAAAAGATTAATTCAATTAAATTGTGGTTAATGATTGGAGACAACACTGGTAAACAAAGATTTATTCCACAAGTGATAGGGACTGTAAAACCTCCAGTTGTTATGAGTCTACCATTATGGCAGTGCCCCAAAACTCAAAAAAATCTAAAGGATATTGGCACTATATCTTTTGATGAAAATATTTCACCAGTTTAAATAGTAATTTATTAAACTATTCCCCTACATAACAACTCTCTGCATTTCAAATAAGCAATTATTTTGCAAAGCACATTGAGATAATGTAAAGAGAAATGTAATGCAAGTGACTCTTACTTTAATTATGCTTAAAATAGCAGGTTCAGTGAGAAACTGGACCTTACAATAAATAAAGGTCTAACAGAGCCCTTTATGAAGAGTCAGCTCTGGATTTGGTAGTTATCCAAGGAGTAAATACTACGAGCTTAATAAAACATTGCATATTTTTTCACGTATTTGATATTTTTTTTCTTTTTCAATGCAACCAAATAAACCTTTTAACAGTCATTTCATTTTTATGGGCTTACTGCAAAGTTTTGCAGCAATTCAACGGTCTGTATCTTTGCCATGCTGTAGTCACTTGCATCCAGAAAAATTTGCACCATCCCATTACCCAAATTTATAAACTGTTACAGCTACATGCATCAGTAGCTGGTGTTAGAAAAGAAAGGCGACTTGCAACTAATTAAAAAATTCAGCCCAACTTTGAAATACAATGTGAATGTAGTTTTTAATTTCAAATTGCACAGTCTGCGTTTTACAACAAGGTGTGAAACTGATTTTGAAAATAAACACTTGAATTTCTAATCTACAAGGCAGTAAGCTAAATGTTTTTCATGACTTGGAATTAAAGTATAAAACACTGTGCAAATCAATCCTTTTCCTGCTTCAGGGGTTGTCATCATAATCAACCAAACAGCTATGAAATGGCCGAGGTCCACAGAAAATGATGTGCAAGGTCCATCAGCGCACATTAAACTCATTTAAAATGTTTGGTAATATAAACTAATTAGGAATCATCTTCAGTGCCAACATTTCCAACTATCCCAATGTGCTTTGTCCAACAGCAAGCAGTGTGAAGCCCTGGATCCAACATATCATGACACGTGAACCCAACATCTCCATCGTTCCCTGATGGAACAGCATGTTTCCAAGTTGCCTCCATCTGCTCTTGCACAACAGTTATTGCAATTTCAAAGTAACTCACTGAGTATAGCAGTCGTGTGTTTCAATATTATTAGAAGCAATATTGAATACAAGAATTATTTGCGAGAAAATATCCATTGCAAGGAAACACAGTTGGGGAAAGTATGGGGGAAGAGATCTATAAAATAAAGCAACGGCAAACTCAAAAGCTCCAAGATTTTAGAATCAAAGAGTCATAGAGATGTATAGCATGGAAACAGACCCTTCGGACCAACCCGTCCATGCTGACCAGATTTGCCAATCCAATCTAGTCCCTCCTGCCAGCACCCGGCCCATATCCTTCCAATCCCTTCCTATTCATATACCCATCCAAACTCCTGTTAAATGTTGCAATTGGAACAGCCTCCACCACTTCCTCTGGCAGCTCATTCCATACACGTACCACCCTCTGCGTGAAAAAGTTGCCCCATAGGTCTCTTTTATATCTTTCCCTTCTCACCCTAAACCTGTAGTTCTGGACTCCCTCACCCTAGGGAAAAGAATTTGCCTATTTACCATATCCATGCCCCTCATAATTTTGTAAACCTCTATAAGGTCACTCCTCAGCCTCCGACGTCCAGGGAAAACAGCCCCAACCTATTCAATCTCTCCCTATAGCTCAAATCCTCCAACCCGGGCAACATCCTTGTAAATCTTTTCTGAACCCTTTCAAGTTTCACAACATCTTTCCGATAAGAAGGAGACCAGAATTGCACGCAATAATCCAACAGTGGCCTAACCACTGCCGCAACATGACCTCCCAACTCCTGCACTCAATACTCTGAACAATAAAGGAAAGCATTCCAAACGCCTTCTTCAATATCCTATCTGCCTGTGACTCCACTTTCAAGGAGCTATGAACTTGCACTCCAAGGTCACTTTGTTCAGCAACACTCCCTAGGACCTTACCGTTAAGTGTATAAGTCCTGCTCTGATTTGCTTTCCCAAAATGCAGCACCTCGCATTTATCTGAATTAAACTCCAAATGCCACTTCTCAGCCCATTGGCCCATCTGGTCAAGATCCTGTTGTAATCTGATGTAACCCTCTTTCTTGTCCGCTACACCTCCAATTTTACTGAAGTCCATATAGATCACATCTACTGCTCTACTCTCATCAATCTTCTTTGTTACTTCTTCAAAAAACTCAATCAAGTTTGTGAGACATGATTTCCCACGCACAAAGCCATGTTGACTATCCCGAATCAGTCCTTGCCTTTCCAAATACATGTACATCCTATCCCTCAGGATTCCCTCCAACAACTTGCCCACCACCGACGTCAGGCTCACTGGTCTATAGTTCCCTGGCTTGTCCTTACCACTCTTCTTAAACAGTGGCATCACGTTTGCCAACCTCCAGTCTTCCAGCACCTCACCTGTGACTATCGATGATACAAATATCTCAGCAAGAGGCCGACAATCACTTCTCTAGCTTCCCACAGAGTTCTAGGGTACACCCGATCAAGTCCTGGGGATTAATTCACTTTTATGCATTTCAAGACATCCAGCACTTCCTCCTCTGTAATATGGACATTTTGCAAGATGTCACCATCTATTTCCCTACAGTCTATATCTTCCATATCCTTTTCCACAGTAAATACTGATTTTTCAACATACAAGAAAAAATAATATCATTTTCTCATATGCAATGTCAAACTATTTTACATTTTTTCTTCATAGATAACCTGTTTACAGTTATTAAATAATTGTTCTGGTGAAGTCATTAAATTCTTGAAATTTATTTTTAATGAATATGTAAGCAGACCACTTAAAATTGTGATCACAAATCAATGACATGATTGCAAACCTCAAGCTTCAAGGAAGAGACCAAAAGAATATTTTCACTGTAACTGGAGATATTTAGAATAAATACCCATTAAAGTACAGCTGATGCCAGGTCAATTATACGGAGCTGTCTCCTTTAAAATGAAGCTGGATGATTAAGAATGAGAGGAAGGATACAACTGACTGTCTGATGTTTGATATCACAATGCAAGTCAATAGTGTGCAAGTGCTTAATTCATTCTTCTGACTTCCCTTTGTTATTCCAGTACAAGTATTTAATCACACCAAATACATTAGTCCGGTAAAGATGAACATGTTAAATGTTTGATTACTACAATGATCAAACCATACAATTTCAAAACACTAGATTTCAGTCTTTTTGAGGCCAAGATAATGGCATTTGTCAAAGAAAATAGAATAATAGTATTGCAATCTTAGATTAATATCTTGGAATTTTCACAAGAATATTTTTGGACATTAGAGAAATTTCAAAGCAACTAACTTTTCAGCAAATTTGTTGGTGCTTGTCAAGAGCTTAATCAAATGGAAGTGAACCTACATTAGTAAATATTTAATAGTAAGTTTGGACACTTTTCTACACTTGAAATTCTTGCATAGAATTACGGGGCAATCCTAAATGTTACAACTGGAGACATCAAAAATTTTGGAAGGAAGAGGAGACTTCAACTTTCATTTTAAGGCTTAAGAACATAAGCAAAGGAGCAGGACCGGGCCACTCAAGATCTAAAGCCTGCACCACTATTCAACAAGATTATGACTAATCTATCCCAGGCCTCAATTCCTCTTTCATACCAGTTCACCGCAGGCCTCAAATCCCCACTATTTCAAAAGTCTATTGACCTCCACTAAATACTTTCAATGATCTTGCCTCCACAATTCTCTGGGGTTGAGAATTCCAGAAATTCATTGCACCCTGGGAGAAGAAATTCCTTCATATCTCAGTTTTAAATGCTCGTTTCCTTATTCTGTCACTAACTTGAGACCCACCGACTAGTGGAAACAGCTTCACAACATCTATCTTATCAGTTGTAACAAGACTTCCCTATTTTTAAACTCTCAACCTCCAACAAGAAAGTCCAAAATTCCATTTGCCTTTCCAATTACTTGGTCCAGCTGCAAGCTAATTTTTTGAGTTTCAAACTCAATATCACCCAGATTCCTCTGGGCTGCAGTATTCGGAATCTCTCTCCATTTAAGTAATCATCTATCTTTTTAATCTCCCTATCAAAGTGCATGACCTCACATTTTCCTCCATTAAATTCCATCTACCAAGTTATTACAATATGCCCTCCCATCTATTTCTCTATTGCCAGCAAATTTGGATATATTTCTCATCCTCCAATTTATTAACATCGATAGCAAATAATTGACACCCAATAACTGACCTTTGTAACACTCTAATAGCTCTGACTTTCAAACCTGAAAAGGACCCAGTAATTCCAATTCTCTACTTTCTGCACATTGCTTGTGTGAAATACAAATGCTGTATATCTGATGGTACTCCTTTGTCAACTCTTCTAGTTACATTCTCAAAGAACTTCAGCAAATTTGTCAACTACGATTTCCCTTTCACAAAACCACGTTGACTGTTTGACTGCATTAAGCTTTTCTAAGCATCCTACTATTTTTTCCTTAATAACTACACCAGCATTTTCCCAATGACATAAGTTAGTCTGAGTGGCCTTTCCTGTTTCCTGTCTCCTCTGTTCTTGAACAGGGGAAATCACATTAGTGGTTATCCAATCCACTGGAACCCTCCCAGAATCTAGAGAGTTCTGGGATACCTTGCACAATGCCTCCATTATTTGTGCAGCCACTTCTGATAAAACCTTTGGATGCAATCAGGTCCTGGCGACTTGTCTGCCTTTGGTCCCACTAGGTTGTCAAATACTTTGTCTCTTGTGATGATGTTGGAAGAATTTTCTTCTCATTAACTCCTTTTGTGTTTGTTACTTTGGGAACATTTACAGCATCAATGAAAATTGATACACAATACTGGTTTAAATAATCTGCTATTTCTTTCTTCGCCATTATTAATTCCCGGTTGTAAACTCCAAGGGTGCCATATATTTTAGCTATCCCTTTTTATGTGCCCAAAGAAGTTCTGTTTCTTTTGACTTTTCTTATTAATGTATGTTCACAATCATTCCACCCTCCTGCCATTAGCTCTTTAGTCATCCACTGCTGTTCCTAAAAGCCCCAATTCTCTGGCCTCCCACTAGCAATTGTATGCTTTGGATTTTGATTGGATACTTTCCTTGACCACCTTAGTTAACCACAGATTATTCATCCTTCTCATTGAATCCTCATTTTCGACTGGACTGGAATATGAAATATCTGCTTAAATATCAAACACCGCTCATCCCCCTTGATCTGTTTGTCCAGACTGCATTAGGGAGAAAGTGAGGTCTGCAGATGCTGGAGATCAAAGTTGAAACTTTATTGCTGGAACAGCACAGCAGGTCAGGCAGCATCCAGGGAACAGGACTGCTTTAGTCAAAACTTTCTTTATAACTCTGTAATTGCCTTTATTTAAGTTGAGGACACTGGTTGGGAATGCTAATTACTCTCCACGTACTTATAGTAATATAGGTAGTTCTGTTATGCTCATTTGTGAATACCTGACCAGTTTTTTTTACACAGCAAATTCCCATTCACTGTTACACGATTCTCATCCCAGCACTAGGTGTCGCAGTGCGCGGAGTACTGGACTCAGCGTTAGCATCACGTGATCAGTTGGCTCGTGCACGTTCTCGTGAAAGCTTTTGTAAATGTTTGTGCTAGTGGACTTGGAGAAGCATCGTGAAAATGTCTCTACAGCAAGAAGCTGGGAATACTCTTCGTTTAAAAACTTTTAAGAGTTGAGATAAGAGTGAAATTTCACTGGAATTGACTAATAGTAAAAGGGCAGTATTCAGCAGTAGTTTGAAACTTGGCTTTGATGTTTGTATTAAGAGCTTTTTTTTAAAACAAAAAATGTTTTAGATGTTAAAGAATATCTGCAGACTCGTGAATCTGTTTCAGTGACTAATCACTACGCTAACCAACTGCAAAAAAAACCCAGTACAGGAGCTTGGACATGGTCGGAGTCAGGAAACTCTATATAGTGGGTGAAGGAGACAAAGATGGGTGGCACACTGTGTTACTTCTGGTGCATGTGTGGAGATGTCCTGAGAGGGCGAGTAGGCTGTGCAGAAGAGATTCAGGATTAGTCAAGAGTCAGACGTTAGGAAGGATGAGAGGGAATGGGGAAAATGTTGCAAGAACTGGTGGGTACAGTAGTAGAGATAGTGTAAGATATCACCGGGAAGGTGGTGGTACTTTCACTGGCAGAGTGGAGAAGGTCATTGATGTTCTTTCTACATTTTTGTGCATTCTGAGATATGGTTGAGACTGCACTGGATGAAGGGCTTTTGCCCTAAACGTCAATTTTGCTGTTCGTCTGAATTGCTGTGCTCTTCCAGCACCACTGATCCAGAATCTGGTTTCCAGCATCTGCAGTCATTGTTTTTACCTGGATGGTAACCCTGGTCCAGGTTGGCATGATTCCAGTAGAATGACATCCTCTACTGGCCTGGGAGAAAAGGACATCCTGTCTCTGCATCACTCCATCACTATTAGCAGCATCTCAATGTCCCTGCCCACAAAGCGAAGAACCAATTTTCCACTGGCACATCCAGGGCCAATGTCAGGAATCCTGAAGGGTAGCTCTGGACTGACAGCTCTTGTTTGGGTGCGCAATATCTTTTTAAAGATGGTGCTGCACCCTGGATATTTGAAGTGGTGAGTTGTTTTGGAAATGGCACATGGTATGTTGCTGGAATGTGTGAGAGGGGCACCAAAGGGTACAGTAGGTAATAAATCAGGTGGGTTTGTAAAATAAGGTGATAGACATCCCCAAGCATCACTGTGTGAAACCCTCTGGAAAAACCTGACAGAACTGACATTTAGTGAAAGAAATTAAAATTCAGCCCTTGGTTTGTCAAGGCAGGTTTCATCTGGGGTCTGACTTGTGTAGTGTTACCATTGGAATGGGATCAGAAGACTGGCTAGAATGTAGTGCACCCAGCAGAATATAGATGCCAATCGAGAGTAATTAGCTGAAGATTCTGCTGTACTGCACTATGTAGTACCATACAACAGGTCAAAATGTACTTAGACTGTACTTAAATGTACTTAGGCAAACTACTGTTTTTGTTCCGATATTTACTGGTATTTTTTGTGGTTCGCTCCAAACCCTGTTTTTCCCATAGGCCCCATTATTTCTATTGCACAGGAACACAACTACGGCATTACAGGAGAACTACCTGTACTACCATATTGTGATTGCTATTGTTACAGGATTCTTAACCATGTGAGTTCTTTTTATTGCTACTTTCATCATATTTTACTAGAAGGCTCTACCACATATTGCTCTAACAATCCCTGATGCACTCAACAAATCTGTCTTGTATGTAACCGTTGCCCATCCAATTTGATTAGTCTTCTAAGTATGGGATTTAGAGTAACAGCAGGAGTGCTCCTGACCCCTGAATTCTTTCTTAAATTAACCAAGAGCAACAAAATCTTTCTCTCCAACAACCTCTTGCTTCAGCCTGACAAAGCAGCTTCCCTACTGTAGGGCTTGTTAAAATGAGGGCCTGTTGATAAAACACAGCCCTTGTCTGCCTGTACAAAGCTATGTTCAGATTAATAAAGGGTTCTGATGAAGGATCGTGGACCTAAAATATCAACTCTGGTTTCTCTTCACAGATGTTGCCTGACTTATTTAGAACTTCTAGTTTTGTATTTTAGTTTCAAATTTTCAGCAACTGCAGTCTTTTGCTTTTGGATTAATATTGGGGATGGCTGTGAAGTTGAGCTGGTAAGTAACCTTCATTTTCAACATTAAACTTGCCAAGTTTTACCAAGCAGGTGATTTAAAAATTAACCCAAATGGATTCACCATGACCACAGAAAAGGTATTTTGACCCATTGTGTTGATGCCAATTCAGTTGATGTTATATATCCCATCTTTCTTATATATTCTTATATCCTACCATTTCACATATCTGCATGCAAATGATCTTATCGTCTCTGCTCAACAGCCTATAGTAACTAATGTGTTGAAAATAATTCTTCTAATTTCCCACTTTATGTAACTAACAATAATCTTCAATCTATGATCAGGTTGGCCTGAGGTTTCATAGTAAGAAAAGGAGGACAGACAATCTAGTCTTATAAACAAAGTCATAAAACCATGAAGAGAGACACAATTACAAACTTCCATTACTTTAAATTGGTGTAGAACTATAGTAGGAGTTGGAATAGTTCATAACAGAAACGTTGCTGCACTAGTGACTGAACAGAATATGAATGTGTTTGTTGTACCATGGAGTCACAATTCCTATGGAATGGTGAAGCCTAATCAGCCCCCATAACCAGGCCTCATTTCCTTAAAGAAAACGGGCTGCTGAAACAAAGCCGCACCAAACTCATCTCCGCATACCTTGACACCGTCCTGTCCCCCTTAGTCCAAGAACTCCCCACCTACGTTCGGGACACCACCCATGCCCTCCACCTGCTCCATGATTTTTGCTTCCCCGGTCCCCAACGCCTTATTTTCACTATGGACAGCCAGTCCCTGTACACCTCCATCCCCCATCACGAAGGACTCAAAGCCCTCCACTTCTT
>NC_057742.1:11030742-11044314 GCF_004010195.1 Chiloscyllium plagiosum
TCCTGAAGAAGGGCTTATGCCCGAAACGTCGATTCTCCTGTTCCCTGGATGCTGCCTGACCTGCTGCGCTTTTCCAGCAACACATTTTCAGCTCTGATCTCCAGCATCTGCAGACCTCACTTTCTCCTGCTGAAACGAAGAGGCAGTCCACCCAATGAAGCAATTTTAGGATCGGATAACTGTTGGAACAGTCTTTACGGTAGTGATTATGTTGTAGCATGGAGATGGAGGTTGCAAGGAGGAAGAGGAACAAAGTGTGACCTTAATGAAAGCAAATACTGTGGATACATGAAATCTAACTGAATCCCTTTGGATATTTAGCACATTTGGTCATTTAAGTACAAGAAGAATATTTTTTAAAATTCTCTAAATCCCATACTTAAGAATTTAACATTCCTCTGAACGTCCATTTTTAAACTAAGGTGATCGTGAGAATTAATCTGTATAATCATTTGCGACCCTGTCACAGGAAATACTAAATATAAATGCAAAAGTAAAATGACAATTAATTTCCATAGCCAGAATCTTAGGGGTCACGTGACAGAATTTTACACATCTGGTAAGGCATCCCAATGTCAGGAGCATCTCACTCCATCTTGTACCGTGTACACAAGCAGTGAGTTGCATTTAAGAAATTACTGCTCATTGAGCATCATGTTAATGGCCCAATTCACCTTGCTAATATTCAGATTCCCTATCTTGCTAAACATATCTCCGAATCAGCTCAGTGCTTTATACCCTCAGGACATTCTAAATAACAATAGTTAATTATTTCTTAAGTGTGTCATTGTTGTAATGTACAAAAGGCAACAGCTGTTTTGCACAAAACAAGCAATGTGACCTGTTTTGCTGGAGTTAGTTGAGGAAATCTTAGCCAGTAACTGGGACACCTGCTGCTTTTCAAAAGTGTTTTTTTGGTTCTTTTAAAGGACGTAGGTGTCACTGGCTGGGCCAGCATTTGTTGTCCATCCCTAATTAACCTCAAGAAGTTGGTTGTGACCTACCTTCATAAATAACTACAGATCATGTGGTGTCGACCCACACAAAATGCTGTCAGGAAGGGAGTTTCAGGATTTTGAGCCGTCAGCAGTGAAAGGCAACAGTATTGTTTCAAGTCATGAATTTGGAAAGGCAAGGACTGATTAGGGATAGTCAACATGGTTTGGTGTGTGGAAAATCATATCTCATAAACTTGATTGAATTTTTTGAAGTAACAGAGGATCTATATGAACTTTAATATGGCGTTTGACAAGGTTCCCCATAGGAGAACTGATTAGCAAGATTAGATCTCATGGAATGCAGGGAGAGCTAACCAACTGGAAACTGGCTCAAAGGTAGAAGTGAGAGGGTGGTGGTGGAGGGTTGTTTTTCAGACTGGAAGCCAGTGACTAGTGGAGTGCCACAAGGATCTGTGCTGGATCCACTAATTTGTCATTTTATATAAATGATTTGGATGTGAGCATAAGAGGTATGGTTAGTAAATTTGCAGATGACACCAAAATTGGAGGTGTAGTGGACAGTGAAGAAGGTCACCTCAGATTACAATGGGACAAGGAGTGGCAGATGGAGTTTAACTTAGATAAATGTGAGTTGCTGCATTTTGGGAAAGCAAATCTTAGCAGGACATATACACTTAATGGTAAGGTCCTAGGGAGTGTTGCTGAACAAAGAGACCTTGGAGTGCAGGTTCATAGCTCCTTGAAAGTGGAGTCGCAGATAGATAGGATAGTGAAGAAGGTGTTTGGTATGCTTTCCTTTATTGGTCAGAGTACTGAGTACAGGAGTTGGGAGGAGAAAGTGAGGACTGTAGATGCTGGAGACCAGAGTTGAAAAATGTGCTGGAGAAACACAGCAGGCCAGGCAGCATCAAAGGAGCAGGAGAATCGACGTTTCGGGCATAAGGCCTTCTTCAGGAATGAGGCTGGTGTGCCAAGCGGGCTGAGATAAAAGGTAGGGGGGAGGGAATAGGATAGGTGGAAAGAGGTGAGGGTGATAGGCCGGAGAGGGGTGGAAGTGGAGAGGTCGGGAAGAAGATTGCAGGTCAAGAGGGCGGTGCTGAATCCGGGGGTTGGGACTGAGATAAGGTGGGTGGAGGGGAAATGAGGAAGCTGGAGAAATCTACATTCATCCCGTGTGGTTTGAGGGTTCCCAGGTGGAAGATGAGGCGCTCTTCCTCCAGGTGTCATGTGGTCAGGGTCTGGCGATGGAGGCCAAGGACCTGCATGTCCTTGGCGGAGTGGGAGGGGGAGTTAGTGTTCAGCCGAGGGGCGGTTGGGTTAGTTGGTTTGGGTGTCCCAGAGGTGTTCCCTGAAATGTTTTGCAAGTAGGTGGCCTGTCTCCCCAATGCAGAGGAGACCACATCGGGTGCAGCGGATACTGTTAATGATGTGTGTGGAGGTGCAGGTGGATTTGCGACAGATATGGAAGAATCCATTGGGGCCTTAGAGGGAGGTGAGGGGGGAGGTGTGGGCACAAGTTTTGCACTACTTGCAGTTGCAGGGGAAGGTGCCAGGAGTGGAGGTTGGGTTGGTGGGGGTTATGGACCTGACGAGGGAGTCGCGGAGGGAGTGGTCTCTCCAGAATGCTGATAGGGATGGGGAGGAAAATATATCCCTGGTGGTGGCGGAAATGACGGAGGATGATACGATGTATCCGGAGATTAGTGGGGTTCTGTCCTGGTGGCGATTGGAGGGCGGGGTTCAAGGGCGGAGGTGTGGAAGTGGAGGAGATTCAGTGGAGAGCATCATCGACCATGTTGGAGGGGAAATTGTGGTCTTTGAAGGAGGAGGCCATTTGGATAGTTTGGTAGTGGAATTGGTCCTCCTGGGAGCAGATGCGGCGGAGGCGAAGGAATTGGGAATATGGGATGGCTAGGTAGCTGTGGGAGTCGGTCGGTTTGTAGTAAATGTCTGTGTTGAGTCGGTCGCCCAAGATCTAGAAAGGGGAGGGAGGAGTCTGAGACGGTCCAGGTAAATTTGAGGTTGGGGTGGAAGGTCTTAGTAAAGTGGATGAACTGTTCAACCTCCTCGTGGGAGCGCTAGGTAGTGCCAATACAATCATCGATGTAGTGGAGGAAAAGGTGGGGGGTGGTGCCAGTGCAGCTGCGAGATCAGGAGTTGGGAGATCATGTTGCGGCTGTATAGGACATTGGTAAGGCCACTGTTGGAATTCTGCGTGCAGTTCTGGTTTCCTTCCTATTGGAAAGATATTGTGAAACTTGAAAGAGTTCAGACAAGATTTACAAGGATGTTGCCTGGGTTGGAGGATTTGAGCTATAGGGAGAAGTTGAATAGGCTAGGGCTGTTTTCCCTGGAGTGTCAGAGGCTGTGGGGTGACCTTAAAGGTTTTATATAATGATGGGTATGGATAGGATAAATAGACAAAGTCTTTTCCCTGGGGTGGGGGAGTCCAGAGCTAGAGGGCAAAAGTTTAGGGTGAGATGGGGAAAGATCTAAAAAAGACCTAAGGGGCAACGTTTTCACGCAGAGGGTGGTACGTGTATGGAATGAGCTGCCAGAGGAAGTGGTGGAGGCTGATACAATTGCAACATTTAAGAGGCATTTGGATGGGTATATGGATAGGAACTGTTTGGAGGGATATGGGCTGGGTGCTGGCAGGTGGGACTAGATTAGGTTGGCATATCTGGTCGGCGTGGACAAGTTGGACCGAAGGGTCTGTTTCCGTGCTGTACATCTCCATGACTCTGCCTCTAAGTCGGGATGCTGCGTGGCTTAGGAAGAAACTTGTAAATGGTGGCACTTCCATGCATCTGCTGTCTTCATTCTTCAACATGAAAGATGTCACAAGTTTTAAGGTGCTGCCAAAGGAGTTTTGTTGAGTTACAACAATGTATCTTGTAGATGTTACTCTCGCTGATGACACTATATATTGATGCTGTGAGAAGTGAATGTTTAAGATGGTGGATAGAATACAAACTAATTGGTACGTAGCTTGGAAAATATCAAGCTGCTTGAGTGCTGCTGGAGCCAGTCATCCTGGCAAGTGGAGGGTACACTATCACATTTGTTGTAAATGTCAACTCTCATATCTTGCCAAGGAGAACAGAAAAGTAGTGTATTATGTGATGGGAGAGTGACTGCAGAACTCTACAGTACAGAAGAATCTAGGTGTCTTGATACATGAATCACAAAAAATTGATCTTTGTGTGTAGCAAGTAATTGAGACCACAAGTGAAATGTTTACATGTATTGCAAAGCAAAGTGTTGTTTCCCAGTATAGGGACTAAGTTAGTCCATCGATGGAGTATTATGTAGAGTTTTGGTCTCCTTAGTTACAAAGGACATAACTGCATTATAAGCAATTCTGATTCTTGGACAGAGATGGTATCTGTTGAGGCAAGGTCGAACCAATACTCATTGGAGTTTAGAAAAGAGAGAGGTGATCTTACTGAAATAAACAAGATCATGAGGGGATTTAATGGGTGCATGTTTCCCCTTGGGTGGGGATTTCTAGAACTAAGGAACATGGTTTAAAAATAAAGAACTCTCCCATTTAAAGTGAAGATGAGGACAATTTATTTCTATTGGCCGTTTAATCTGGAATTCCCTTTCCCTGAGAACACTGGAGGCTGAGTCACTGAACATATTCAAAGCTGTGTTTAGATTGGTTCTTGACCAACAAGATTTGGGGTGGTGAAAAAAGTGGAACTGAGGCCCCAAATAGATCAGTCATAATCTAACTAAATGGCAGAACAGGCTCAAGGACTAAATGGCCTATTCTGGCTCCTAATTCTTTTGTTCTTGTGTAAAAAGAATTGTTGACATTTTTGGTACTTTTGCATTAATGGACTTGAAAATTTGTCATTTGCTTCCTTTTCAGTCATAACCATTTCAGTCATTCCAAAGGAGGCTAGTTCTCTCCCTCAAATACATGCACATTACAAAATATGTGACATGTAAGGAGGGGAGTAAAAAAAGGAAGAAAGAATGAAGAACCTGCACAGAAATCCTTTTTTCCAAAAACTGTCACAAAGGAGGTTTGTAGCCACTGAAGTAAAACATTGCATAACCAGAGATCTCCCAAATGCTTGCTATGCCACCCTTCATTTCTCCCAACTATATATTTAAATTTCTCACCAATGGCTGTTAATGCAATTAATTTATTAGCAATTCAGATATGCATGAGTACCTGAAACAAAATAAAAATTCAGGCAAAGAACCACACAAAATAGTAATGGTACAGCAAACTAGTTTTCATCAAACAGCATGGATCACTCATTTAATTCCTGCTGATTTCGCCCAGATAACATAAGCATTACGTTCTAGTCTTGCTATATAGTCAGGCCTAATTATAAAGCAAATGTGCCATCAGCCAAGCCTTTATTCACACTCCTATAACTGAAGTAAAACGACATGCAAGTATAAGAAATCCATGTTCTGTCTAAGCCAGCAACTACTGCACTGCTGTTCTGGTTAATACAGTTGCCAAAAGCTTATATTAAGTTAATTTTATTTAAAAAAAAGAGAATCAAAATTCTTATTTCTTTTGACTAATGTGTCAAAAACTTCAAAGAAAAATAATTTTGTTTAAACTTTAATTTAGTGGTGCACCACATTGGTAAGCCAATAGTGCTTGGCTGAGTGAGAAGAGAGCTTTCCAAATCAATTCCATACACTATCTCTCTTGTTCTCATTCAAATTGCTTAGTCAAGAACCTAAGCAAAACTGGTGCTCTTGAGATGAAGGAAACAGTGTTATTGCATAGTAAGTTAATTATGGCTGTTATCAATCCCAGATGATTTTCTTCACTCAGATTATGTACATCCACCTCTGATATCACCATCCCCATCCTTGTCTCAGTATATCGGTAGCCGATCACCCAGGCTTTGTTGCCTCCAAGACTATTATTCCAATGTTTCCCTGCTGGCCTCACATCTGACATCTCTATAAATCTGAGCTTATCCAAATTCTGCTCCTTTAATCTAACTGGTGACAAGCCCCCCACACACCTTGATTGTGCTTGTTGACCTACATTGGCTCCGGGCCCAGAATAACCTAAATTTAAAATTATCATCCTTACGACTTAATCCCTAAATACCCTGATTCTTCCCTTTGTTTATAACCTCTACCAACCTATGCCACACACTCACTTCATTAACCCTAAGCTTCCAAATTCTCTCTTCTGACTGCGGCCTCACGTGCATTCTGAATTCTTCAGTCAATAGGCAGTTTTGCCTTTTGTCACATGGGCCACATTTTAAAATTTCTTTCCTAAACCACTCTGCCTCCATATCTTTTAAGATTCTTCTAAAAAGCAATTTCTGTAGTGTGATGCATTTTATCCTTTTTTTAAATGAAGGGAAGTTGAGACCGAGGCACCCAGCCATCTGCTCAAAATCAATAAAGTAAACAGCTTGTGAGGCCTTGGTTTTTTTAAAAAAGTTGGAACAATAGAAGCACCCTGAACAGGTCGGGTCAACTTCCCACAGAACCAGGGTTTTTAGTTTAGCTTTCAATACCAGTTACTGGGCTCTTGACTCTGGATGTGGAAACTCTTTTTCCTCTCTCTGCAGCTAAAAGCTGGGGTTCTCTTCCTGCTGCTAGAATTGCATGTGAACCAATCTATTTTACTGACTTTGCCTTTGCCAAGGATGTGCTTAGTATGTTGGAACTGTTAATGAGCAGTTTATTGTTTAAGTATTTTGATTAAGTCAATTCCTTTCTTTTTGTTTTTTGTATTTGATCAATCGAACTGTGTTCAGAACGTTGACATGTTTTGAGATGGTTTAGTCTGGTCCATGACAGGAGGCACTCCGCTTAGCAACGCTTCCTTCTGCTCCATGTCCATCACTGACTTATTAAAACACCATGAAGTGCCTTAAGGTGTTTCTCTATATTGATGCTGAAATGTCAATGGAAGTGGTTTTTGATTTAGAATTCACAAATATATTGTCTGGCATATTCATTCCACACACTGGTTTTATAATTACAATCAAGAACAGTAAATATTCACAGTACACAAGGTTAACTTTTTCTGTAAATTACTCAAAAGATGAATAAAGATCTTGCATCACAAAATAGAATTGCTTTAGATTGTGAAATGGTTTTACATTATGCAGCAACCTTCAATGTTAAGTGCATCAAAAAGCATCACTATAGTCTCATTCACTTAGCAGTTTTATTCAATGTGCAGCCAAGCCTTGAAGATTTACAGCCCAGTTTTGATTCTCAATTGGCTGGTCTGGAACAAGTTAGTGTTAGTACAGCTACAGCCACTTATAACGAGCCTTGGCATCCCTGCATAAGGGAGGAGAAAATCAGTGTGGGTTTTGGTCCTGATTTTTATCAAGTGAATAATGCTAGAAAATGTAGTCAGCTAATGAAGCACAGATCAAATTTAGACCATATCAATCCCCATTGTTAACTAACCTAGCAGAACTCTTTGTCACTCAAGTATTATCCTTTACTTAGGTAAGGTAATAAAGGGTATCCAGTGCACAATGCCCTCAGAACTAAAGAAAGGAAAACTACTGCCAGAGATGTTAGCATTCTCAGTTGTAAATGGCGCAGAAAATTAAATAGTGGCATGCATGAAGTTCAGAGAACAGTGTAAAAAAAATAGAAGGAAGCTTCTATCCTGAAACATAGTTAGAGTTAAAGCCCTGAATGAGTTCACATCTGCAGTAATAGTCCCTTTTCAATTTTAATTTCACAACATTGGAAGAAGGAGCAAAAGCAAAAATGTGTACTTATACACTCCCATACATCTTTTAAAACACATCTGACATTTGCTAAGAGTTAATAACAAATTTAAAGTATTAACAGTGCACCAACACTTAATTTTATTAATCTGTCTCACTGTATTTAATTGGAATGTAAAGAGTTTGATGAACATGTTGACAAATGAAGATTTGAAAGGTGGAAATATGAAAAGGAGGTCATACTTCACAGACTGTCCCAAGCACCACCATCACCATCTCTGAGCATGTCCTTCCCATCAGTAGAACATGCACACTAAAAAGGAGACAATATAGTGGTACACTGCTGGGCAAGAGTTGCTCTGGGAATCCTCAACCTTGATACCAGAAGTCTCATGGCATCAAGTCAAACACAGACAGACGTGGTAATCTTGGTGGTTATCCCCTACAGTCCCACTCAGATGATGAATCAATATTGATTCATGTTGAACACCAACTGGAGGAAGCATTGAAAGCAGCAAGTGGTGCTCTAGTAGAGGTTCTTCAATGTCCATCAGGAAGAGTGGCTCAATAGTATCATTAATGAGCCAGCTGGCTGAGTCCAATCGACATAGCTGCAAGAATGGTCCATAAAAGGTTAGTGCTGTTACAAGATGTAGAAACTTCTCTCACCAAACTAAGCATTTATATTCAACCAACTCACATAAGAACTGAGAGGTGGTCCATGACATTATCAGTAGAAGTGACCACCTCACAGATCTTATGGAGACAAAGTCTGGTCTTCACATTGCAGACACCTTTCAACATGTATGTCAGTACCACTATGCTAAATTACATAGCTTTAGATCTAGGAATTCAAAGATGGGTATCCGTGAGGCACTCTGGGCCAATATTCAGCCACAATCTATAACCGCATCACCTATATTAAGCCGAAGGACCAATACTCTTCCAATGAAGAGTCCAGGAAGACATGCCTGAAGCAGCACTGGCATACCTAACAATGAGCTGTCAACTTGGTAAAGATTCAACAGAGCAGTACTTGCATGACTAACAACATAACTTCATTAATTTCATGCTACTTAAGTAATCCACAGCCAACAGATCAGATCTCAGCAATCCCTCATCCAGCTGAGAATGGTGTTGACAATTCAGAAAATACACAGAAGGAGGAGGTTCTACAAATATCCACCTCCACCTTCTCAAGTTCCCTCGTATCACAGATGCCAGTTTTCAAACAATTCAATTCACTTCACGTGATACCAAGAAATAGCAACATCTTTTCAATGCCTTGGTAACATTCTGGCAATAGTGCTTAAGACTTGTTCTCCAAAACTCGTTGCAGCTCTAGCCAAGTTGTTCCAGCACAACTACAAAACTGACATCTAGCCAACAACTGGAAATTTTCCAAAGAATGCCCTGTACTCAAAGGTGGAACAGATCTAACCTGGTCAATTACCACGTCTACTCTTAATCGTCAAAGTGATGGAAAGCATAATTGACAATACTATCATGCCATACTTTCTCAACAATAACCTGTTCACTGATACTTACATTTGGAATCCACCAGTGTTACTCAGCTCCTGGCATCCTTTCTGCCTTGTTACAAACATGGACAAAGCAGTGGAATGCCAGACATGAGACAAGAGTAATTGTCCTACAAATCAAGTTATTATTTGACAGAGTAAGGCATCAAGGAGCCATAGGAAACTAGAATCATCAGGAATCAGGGAAAATCTCTCCAATCATTGGAATCATTTTCAGCACAATTGAAAATGATGGTTGCATTTGTTGGAGGCCAACCATTCCAATTTCCAGAATGACACTACAAGAGTTCCTCAGTATAGTGTCCGAGGGACAACCATCTTCAGCTGCCTTAATGATTTTTTCCTCTAAAGTGAGGATGTTTAGCAACAATCCTCAGCCAGTAAAACATCCTCTGTTCATCTACAAAAAGACCTGGAGAACATCCAGGCTTGCACCAACAAGCAGTAGGTAACAATACACCAGTGACAGTCAAGGACCATCTCCTTTAAGGCAGGATATAGCCATTGCCTTGACATTCAGTGCGATTACCATTGCTAAATCCCTCACAATCAACATCCTGGGAGCTACATTTGATCGAAAAATGAACAGGACCACCCATACAAATACTGTGGCTACAAGAACAGGTTAAAACACGTATCTCTCCTCCTGCTTCCCGAATGCTTGCTCACCATCTACATGGTGGATGTCAAGAGTGTGGTGAAATACTCTCCACTTGCCTGGATGGAAACAATCCTAATAAAACTCAAGAAGTTTGGCACCATTCAGAATAAAACAACCTGTTTGACCAGCACCCCGTGACCAACTTCCAGACTCACTCCCTTCATCACTAACACACAAAATGCAGCGGTACTATCTACAAGATGTACTGCAGTAACTCATCAAGGTTCCTTTGACAGCAATTTCCCAACCCACAACAAAATCAGCAGATATGTGGGAACACTACCACTTCCAAGAAGCCACACAACATTCTGATTTGGAAGTATATTGCTGTTCCTTCACTGATGCTGGGTCAAGATCCTTGAACTCTCTTCCCAACAGCACTATAGGTGTAACTACACACCTAGAACAGCAGCAGTTCAAGAATTCAGCCCACTATGACCACCTCAACAGAAATTAGGGATGGATAATAAATACTGGCCTAAGTAGCTGTGCTTATATCCTGTGAATGAATATAAAAGAAAAACATCTAACAGTGTGGGATTCAGATGTTTCATCATCTTAAAATTCAGGTGGCAGTCATAAATTGTTCATGATTCATGATATACCTGAATCCGGTCTCAGAATTTTGAATGACGGCACACTTCCTGAAAATTAAACGCTAGCCATTTAATCATTAAGTACAACCAACTGATATTTATAGTGATGGCTGCCTATCGAAATAAAAATGATCTAGAAATGCAATAAAACAGTGCTGTGTACTCCATTGCATAATTAGTAAAACATAAATCAACTTTAGATTTATAATCTCATTTCAAGATTCAAATTGCAGTTATAAAGAATTAACAGAACCTCTTGAAGAGATTATTGTTTTGTATTGACTGCTAGTTATGCATTATTTTGTTTACAATTGCTTGTTTTTCACCATTTTCAATACATATTAAAATTTATACATATGTACACACTGCATTGTGGTTTACTGGAGTACAAATTGTAACACTGAAAGAAATTGCCATTGTGTAACTTCTGTTTATTGCTGGCTTCAGCTAAGTTTATCACTGGAGAAATACAATAATAAAAGGCTTAAAGAATAAAAGGCTTCATTTTTCTTAAAACTTTAACTGAAAATGAACCTCCTAACCTCACTGGTCCTGTACACATAAGGTTGGAGCTGCACTATCACAATTTAATAAGAATCAGAAAGCACTGGCACAGCAAGATAGCTCTTGCCTAATGAGACCTTTAACTTATTACAACTACAATGCCCCCTCTGTGCGGATGTGTGTCTAATACGTAAGCAGAACTACAGCTGCTCTAAACCACCTCTGAGCATGGAATGATTTTGGAGCCAATCCCATGTACATTTTAGTAGCGACTTGTGGTAAAGGGCTCAATAGTCATTGCGTGCTTGCAGACATGGTTATTTTGATGCTGCACGCAGGTTGATTATTCAGTGTATACATTTAGTTTTAATACTCTCATCACTGACACATAAACTACAAACCGACTGGACCAATTTTCTTCAAAGGTTTCAGCTCATCAGCACAGTGGTGTCAAGTTGAAATCAGTTCAGCTATATTTAATTTCAAAAAAATTAATAATTCCCAGAAAGATAGAATAAAGCCAGTCTACATCATGGCAAAAAAATCTACTTCTCAACTAGGTAAATGGCAGATTGTATCCACATTTGCTCAATTTTCATTAACCTGTCAACTTAAAATAAACATAGTTATTCCTTCCTGTCCAAACCTTCAGCTTTTTGTTCCTCCGCTCTCTTCAGTTCTAATTATTTGACCATAATACATAGGAGCAGTTAGGCCATTCAGCTTATCTAGTCTAATGAGATTGTGGCTCAACTGGAAATTCTCATTTCCACTTTCCTACCTTTTTCCTATAACCCCAATTCACTTACTGATTCAAGACTTGTCTATCTCAACCTTGAATATACTCAGAAGCCTCAGAGAGAAAATTTCTCCTCATTCGTGTCTAAAATGTACAACCTTTTATTCTGAGATTCTGCCATCTGGTCTGAGACTCTCCCATAAGAGGAAACAACCTTTGTGCAGCTAATCAATTCAAGTCCTGAAGAATTTTGCATGTTTCAATAAAGGTCACCTCTCATTTTTCTAAATTCCAGTGAGTACACTCCCAATCTCGTCAACCCTTCCTCCTAAGACAACTACCCCATATCTGGTATCACCCTGGTGAACCTTCACTGTCAACTTCCAATGCCAGGATATCATTCCCTTGACAACTAAAACTAAAAACTACTAACAGTATTCCAAATGTGTTCTGACTAGTTCCCCGTATAGTTTCAGCAAAACCTCACAACTTTTACTCTCCATTCCCTTTGAAATAAAGGCCAATGTTTCATTTGCTTTCCCTGTTACGTGGTGACCTTGGATGGTACATTTTTGCGACTCATGCATGAGTCTCCCAAATACTGTGCTGTAGCTTTCTCCGTTTAAATAATATTCAGTTCCTTTGTTCTTTCTGCGAAAGTGCATAACCTTACATCTTCCCACATTAAATTCCATCTGAAAAGTTTTGGCTCCCTTGCTTGACCTCATCACTAATTGCCTTCCCAGCAATTTTTGTATCATCCACAAATCTGGCGATGGTGCATTCACTTTCTTCATCTTTGTCATTAATATTGGAGTTAAAAAGTCGATTTCACCAGTTTCCTCATCTCCCCTCCCCCCCACCTTATCCCAGATCCAACCCTTCAAATCGGCACTGTTTTACCTGTCCATCTTCCTTCCACCTATCCGCTCCACCCTCCACTCTGACCTATCACCATCACACTCCAGCTTCATCCACCTATTACATTCCCAGCTACCTTGCCCACCCGTCCCAACCCCCACCCATTTATCTCTCATCCCCCTTCGGCCCCCACATTTCTGATGAAGAGCTTATGCTCGAAACATCAACTCTCCTGCTCCTCAGATGTTGCCTGACCAGCTGTGCTTTTCCAGCGCCACACGTTTTGACTCTGATCTCCAGCATCTGCAGTCCTCATTTTCTCCTTTTTCATTAAATGTATTGCAATTAATTGTGGACCCAGCACTGATCTCTGTGGCACTCCAATAGTTATAGATTGCCATCCTGAAAATGCCCCCAATGTGTTGTGACTAGCTGCTTTAAGTATATTTATTTACTTAAATAAAAGATTACATAGCAGAGTTTGAAAAATGAAAAGTTAATCAGCAAGTACTTCTGGCAACACATTTCAACAACCTTTGATGATCAGGACAAACAAAAATTATAAAAGATACAAAATAGAATTCTGGTTTAAATAGCAGAAACCATACAGGAAAGCTTTATTCTTTAGTTTTCAGTTATTTACTCTTAACACATTGCAACACTAAAAAAAAACCATGTAATTCTGTGAAGTTGAACTAATTTCATAACAAGCATCAACAGACATGAAATCTTCTTGTATTTTCAAGTCTTGATTAATGTCTAGATATTTATGGTCTATATGGACGTCAGTAAGGCATTCGACAAGGTTCCGCATGTAGACTGATTAACAAGGTTACATCACATGTCACACGGGGAAAAATAGCTATGTGGATACATAACTGGCTCGAAAGTAGGAGACAGAGGATGGTGGTGAAAGGTTGCTTTTTGGACTGGAGGCCTGTGACCAGCAGCATGCCACAAGGATCAGTGCTGGGTCTACTGCTTTTTGTCATTTATATAAATGATTTGGA
>NC_057742.1:11044814-11051584 GCF_004010195.1 Chiloscyllium plagiosum
TGCTGCCAAACAAAGAGACCTTGGAGTGCAGGTTCATGGTTCCTTGGAAGTGGAGTCACAGGAAGACTGGGTAGTGAAGACGACATTTGGTATGCTTGCCTTTATTGGTCAGTGCATTGAGTATAGGAGTTGGGGATCATGTTGCGGCTGTATAATGTGAATACTGTGTTCAATTCTGGTCTCCCTTCTAAAGGAAAGATGTTGTGAAACTTTAAGAGTTCAGAAAAGATTTACAAGGATTTTGCCAGAGTTCGAGGATTTGAGCTATAGGGAGAGCATCAAAGGCTAAGAGTGACCTTATAGAGGTTTATAAAATCATGAGGGACATGGATGGGGTGTACAGCCAAGATACTTTCCCCAGGGTAGGGGAGTCCAAAACTGGAGGACATATGTTTAAGGTGAGAGGGGAAAGATTTAAAAGGGTCCTAAGGGGCAACATTTTCATGCAGAGGGTGGTGCCTGTATGGAACGAGCTGTCAGAGGAAGTGGAGGAGGTGGATACAATTAAAACATTTGAAAGGCATCAGGATGGGTATATGAATAGGAATGGTTTTGAGGGATATGGGCCACAAGCTGGCAAATGGGAATAGATTAATTTAGAGATATCTGGTCAGCATGGATGAGTTGGACTGAAGAGTCTCTTTCCATGCTGTACATCTCTATGACTTTGATAATAGTACAGAGAGCTCACTCCTATGAATACAAAGCTACCTAATCCAAATTGTCTGATGTTGTAATTTTTATTCACACAAAGAACTAGAAATTAGCAAATTAGAGGGATTTATAACTTAGCATCAACTTTTTAAACTTGAATAAAAGCTCTCTGATCTCAAATTCAAGCCAGGGATATTTGTGCTTTTCTTTGTTCAACCACTAGCAGCCATTCCATCAGCTGCCTAGGCTTCAAATTCTGGAATTTCCTTTCTAGGCCACCCCAATTTGCAACCACCCTCTACTCTTTTAAATCTTATAACGCCTACTCTTTGATCAAATCACCTGTTCTATGAACATCCTGATGAGTTTTATGTCAAATTCTGTTTACAAGTGTCCCTGTGAAATAGTCTGGAACATCTTATTATGTCAGAGGGGTTGCTTAAATGTTAATTGTTGCTATTATAACACAGGTTAGCATATTGGTCTAAAATTTCCTTCTTCACTATATTAACAGAAATGTTTGCTTGCTTGAAATACTAACATTCTGCTCTGTTAAAATAGCAATGGAAAGGATTTTATACAATTATATTCTATTCTTACACAGCGCAATACCAATTTTACAGATGGTTATGTTAGCCAGTAACAACAATTAGTTGCACTTTATACCATATACAAAAAATTTTACCAGGTTATTTAGTTAAGAGGATTAACACAGAAATGGCCAAATAAAGTTTATCAAAAATTACTCTCATTATTATTTTCCTCCTGTGGCAAAAAACTTCATCCCCAAGGAGCTGGAAGACATCTTGGGGACCCAGTGTCTGCAAACACAATTTCAAAACACAGATGAGATGTAAAATAAACAATGTTCCACCTAGTTTCTACAATACGTCTTAAAGCCAAATTCAGAATTTTATACCGTACAACATTCATGATGACTTGCCCCACACTAGTTATCATTGCACTATTAAAATCCCTTTAAGCCCTTTCTATTCATATACCCATCCTGATGCCTTTCAAACATTGTAATTGTACCTGCCTCCATCACTTCCTCCGGCAACTCATTCCATACATACACCACCGTCTGCAATGAAAAAGTTGCCCCTTAGGTCCCTTTTAAATCTTTTCTCTCACTTTAAACATATGCTCTCTAGGTTTGGATTCTCCTACCCTGGGGAAAATATACACACCATACACCCTGACCACCCCCCTCATGATTTTACAATAAGCCAATTCACTGCCTAATGCCATAGAAATATGCAACTTTATGCTGTCCCTCAGGCCTATTGGTGAATCGATATTACCAAACAGAAAGGTCCCATACAATGGAGGTAAAAGCACAATATGCCAAACCCACCCAAAAAAAATTTCATGTCTGAAGCAGCCGCCCTTGCACATGACTGTTGTTTCTAAAAGCATTCTAAAACACAAGATACACGCACCTCCATTTCCCCCTATGCTAAATGCTCATTCTGCGCTTGTTTTGAGTCAAGCACCATATGGAGATCCAGGCTATTTCCCACAATTACCAAAAGAAAGTTAGGTAATAAGTATCTTCACCCTCTTATAGTAGGTAGCAACAGAGGCAGGGTCTTGTCTAATGTCTTCTGCATATATGCGAAGGACCTAAATAAGTGCAGAAAATTTTGCTTTTAAAATTTTCAAGGTTAATAAGCGGAAATGTAAATATCACTTATAAATACCATATGTCAGTCATTGGCTAAAGATTGTAACATCTTATAATATTACATTTTAGATTCCCAGGTAGAATGAAAAGAACAAGGACTTGTTCTTAGAGTGGTTGACTCTCGAAGTTGCTAAGACAGGCATCATCTCAGTTTTTGAGTTGGACATTTCAACATTAAAAAACAGACAAAGCAGGTGCCAAACATCCAAATTCTCCCCATATGCATTGGACAGCTGTGGGTCAATGACTGGGATTCATAGATTACCAGTTCCTTCAGCTGGAGCAGTCTAATGACAGGTGCTTGTCACATTGCATATTGATAGAGCAAGAACTATGCTATCAGCACCTTGGCAAACTAACAGCAGCTGTGGCAAAATGCCATCCAAGAATAACTGCACTAATAAACAATTTGAGAATGCGGGAGAAGTTATTCCTCATACGTCTGTGAATGGATTATAAAGAAATGCTACACCATGAAAGTTGCTAGACAAATTGATAATTTCAACAGAATGTGGCAGAACAGATGGCAGTTTTCAAGTTAGCACTGCACCACAGCGACAGAACATCTATTCAAGCTTCTTGACACAAAACCGATGATCACAGTAATATGCCCTCTACTCCAACAGTCCTTAGTTAAAAAACTAGATCACCATTTCTGAACTGAGTGGAAACTGTTTTTTTTTCATTTTGCCAGCATCTTCAGACAATGTTTCCATGGGTACCAGCTGCTCCCAGTAAACTGATCAAGTAAATGTCCCTCACACACATGTCATGGCAGTCGAGTGTGGGATAACTCTGGGTAAACAGCCTGGCCTAGTTCTTCCCTGAACACCATTCCCATATTTTCCATCAGGAATATCTCTGGGTCAAGAGTGTGGTGCTGGAAAAGCACAGCAGGTCAGGCAGCATCCAAGGAGCAGGAAAATCGACATTTTAGGCAAAAGCCCTTCATCATATATCTACTACAATAACTGGGTCATGCTTGGACAACACTTCAGTTTTATTGATCCTCACCCCATATCCCTAAATCAAGGCCAATTTCAGTGTCCAAAACAATGAAAATTTGACTTAAGTGCAAACATCCACATAAAAATTCTAATTTTGTTTGAAGTTTTAAACACAAAGTAAAACATCAAAACCTTGAAACTTTCCTTTCATTGACATTCATACTTCAATCTTCCAGAACATGTTTTGTAGTATTGCTGCAACATGCACTTGTGTAAACAATTTTAAGAGTATAAAACCCTCCCCACTTCCACCACTGTCATAAGGTATTTCCCCATTTCCCATAAATAAACTGACACTCATTATGATACTGCTTTAAAAGCCTAAATAGCCAGTCTCCATATTTATGCTCAAAATCATACTCACATTCAACTGTGGGTGGTGTTTAACATTCTGGAACTGATTCCCAAACTGCATGGTGGATGGACTACAGCAATTCAAACTAGCAGCTTGCCAACACCTATTCAAAGGAAATTAAGGATGAGCAATAAATGCTGGCCTTACCAGCAACACTTATCCCTCAAAATAAGAAAATAAATGCACTTACAGCAAGCAATTTGGAAGAAAAATAACGCTTTGCAAAAAAGCACAAGGGAACTGGAATACTGTACAAAAAACAAGGAAACCTTCTATAATTTAGTAACACCCCCACCTAGATTACTATGCAAAGTTTTGATCTCTGAAATGCTATATTTGCCTTGGAGGAAGACAATGAAGGTTCACTAGATTGGTTCTGTCGCATGAAAGGATTGTCCGATGAGAGGCTGAATAAATTGGGACTATAATTTCCAGAGTTTAGAAGAATAAGAAGTAATCTCATTTAACCATACAAGATTCTGAAGGAGTTTGATAGAGTAGACACTGAGAGGTTGTTACCCCTGGTTAGAGAATCTAGAACATGGGGGTACAGTCTCAGGATAAGAGGACAACCAGTTCAGTCCAAGAAGAGGAGAAACTACTCAAATGAAGAAGCCTGCAAATCTTTGGAATTCTTTGTCCCATATTCATTCAAGGTTGGGATAGAATGATTTTTGATTGCATGGGGAATTAAGGACATGAGGAACAAGAGGGAAAGTGGAGTAGGGCAAAGTTACTTGATCATACTGAAATTTAAACTGAAGTTAATATTCTATCCAAATAGAACTGGCTATTTAAACAGAAAAAGTATCTCGTCTGCAATCAGTCCGTGGATATCATTCTTTTATATAAGGCTGTCACTGCAAAGTCTCTCACATTTACAAAGAAATGCCAAACACCCCAAAAAGAGCGTGAAATTCTCTTAACAAAACTAACAATGATTTATGACACTGGTATTTTGGCCTTGAAGAAGAACCTCTCTTTATCTAGAGTTTACTCAGTCTTATGAAATTCTGGCAAGTCTTTAAAAAGCACGTCCTTGAATAATCGTTAGAAGTATTTTCAATTAATGGGAGAGCAGATGCTGGTCAAAATCCAATGACAAAGCTGAAACTTCATGATAAATTCTGAGCCAGGATGCAGTAGGAACATCTACCTAAATGATTCATGCGTTGTTAATGCATACTGAGTGTCTGATAGAAGCAGTAAAAAGGTTATCTGGATGTTGCTGCAAATGCCTACTGATCCAAAAACATCCTTCACATTCAACATCTTTCCTGGGGAGAACAATAAAAATAGATTGCCTTACCCTTCAAAAGAGAAAAAAAACTTCTTCCAGTTGACTTGTACAGTAGTTTCTTTTTAAGCAGTACAGATAAGCCCGAAAGATGGTTGCCCTGATTAACTATCATTTTAAAAGTTCTATTTCCATAAAATGCTGAAGTATAACTGATTCTTTTTGCAGGGTGTGAGATGATTCTATTTTAGTATTGGGTTCAAATGTTTAACAGCAATTAAAACCCAATCTTTCAGTTTGAGCATGAAACAGACAATACACTTGTTTGGAAGGGAGAGTACTTGTACCACTAAAGCAGACTACTTTCAACCAAAAGACATCGCTTTTTTTTCAGTTACTACAGGAAGCTGGTAATTTATTCCAAAAGTGATTAATAGATATTAAATCAGAATGCTTTATTTCCTTTAATTGTTTTTCTAAATTGTCTCTGTGCCTAGCACAGTGATTCAACTCAATGCTGAAGTACTATGTGGCTTCACAGAGTTCAACAGTAATATTCTCAAATTCTACTCAAATTCCATTCAATCAACAAAATCTCAATACAAGGAAAAATGTCTTCAACCATACCCCAGCTGCAAAACTAATAGGCTGAATAAACACACTTCATTTTGAAGAAACAACAACATGCTGGTCATCATTAAAGAGGCTTTGACCATATACTCTTCATACAAATCAATACTGCACATATTTTTCCCCAAGCCAAGTTCTGGTCACACCCTACCCTGGTACTCAGGGATCTTCAATGAGTCTCAGTTCACTAACATCTCAAACTTAAAATTGCCTGCTTTGTACTTTAATTCATTTACCTTCCCAGTCTCCATAACCATCTAAACTCTACTGAGAAACATACACTTCACTGATTTTAGGTTCTTCTTTAGGACCTGATCGGGTGTACCCTAGAACTCTGTGGGAAGCTAGGGCAGTGATTGCTAGGCCTCTTGCTGAGAAAATTGTATCATCCTTAGTCACAGGTGAGGTGCCGGAAGACTGGAGATTGGTTAACCTGGTTAAGAAAGGTGATAAGGACAAACCAGGGAACTATAGACCAGTGAGCCTGACGTCGGTGGTGGGCAAATTGTTGGAGGGAATCCTGAGGGACAGGATGTACATGTATTTGGAAAATCAAGGACTGATTAGGGAAGTCAACATGGCTTTATGCGTGGTAAATCATGTCTCACAAACTTGATTGAGTTTTTTGAAGAAGTAACAAAGAAGATTGATGAGGGCAGAGCGGTAGACATGATCTATATGGACTTCAGTAAGGGGTTCGACATGGTTTCCCCATGGGAGACTGGTTAACAAGGTTAGATCTTATGGAATACAGGGAGAGCTAGCCAATTGGATACAGACCTGGCTCAAAGGTAGAAGACAGAGGGTGGTGGTGGAGGGTTGTTTTTCAGACTGGAGGCCTATGACCAGTGGAGTGTCACAAGGATCGGTGCTGGGTCCACTACTTTTCATCATTTAATAAATGATTTGGACGTGAGCAAGTTTACAGATGATACTAAAATTGGAGTGTAATGGACAGCGAAGAGAGTCACCTCAGATTACAACAGGATTTTGACCAGATGGGCCAATGGGACAAGGAATGGCAGATGGAGTTTAATTTAGATAAATGCAAGGTGCTGCATTTTGGGAAAGCAAATCTTAGCAGGACTTATACACTTAATGGTAAGGTCCTAGGGAGTGTTGCTGAACAAAGAGACCTTGGAATGCAGATTCATAGCTCCTTGAAAGTGGAGTCTCAGGTAGATAGGATAGTGAAGAAGG